>NW_027450325.1:0-20988 GCF_964194025.1 Convolutriloba macropyga | reverse complement strand
TTTCTTTCCTTCTTTCCTTCTTTCTTTCTTTCTTTCTTTCTCTCTCTCTCTTTCTTTCTTTCGTTCGTTCTTTCCTTCTTTCTTTATTTTTTCTGTCTTTCCTTCTTTCTTACTTTCTTTTTTTCATTCTTTCTTTATTTATTTCTCTCCTTCCTTCTTTCTATCTTTCTTCCTATCTTTTTTCTGTCCTTCCTTCTTTCTATCTGTTTTTCTTTCTTTCTTTCTTTCGTTCTTTCTTTCTAAATTATATATATATATATATATATATATATATATATATATATACTTCAGACACAGTTGTCAAAATTTGTAGAATGAGCTTGCAAATAACGAGACAAAAATCGCAAAAGAAGAAGAGAAATCACTGCTAGGATAGAAAAAATCTCTAGCACTAAAATCTGAGCAACAAAATTTCGCATCAACTCAAAAGCATTTTGAAAAAAAAAACACCTGTAAACCACTCGTGTTTCTGCTCTATTTATTGCTACGGCAGGATTAAAATCCTTCTTTCTTTATTTTTTCTGTCTTTCCTTCTGTCTTACTTTCTTTTTTCTTTCTTTTTTCTTTCTTTCTTTCTTTTTTTCCTTCCTTCTTTCTATCTTTCTTTTTTTCTTTCCTTCTTTCTTTCTTTCTTTCTTTCTTTCTTTCTTTCTTTCTCTCCTTCCTTCTTTCTATCTTTCTTTCTAGATTTCTTTCTGTCCTTCCTTCTTTCTATCTTTTTTTTCTTCCTTTCTTTCTTTCTTTCGTTCTTTCTTTCTAAATTATATATATATATATATATATATATATATATATATACTTCAGACACAGTTGTCAAAATTTGTAGAATGAGCTTGCAAATAACGAGACAAAATTCGCAAAAGAAGAAGAAAAATTGCTGCTAGGAAAAAAAAATCTCTAGCCCTAAAATCTGAGCAACAAAATCTTTCATCAACTCAAAAACAGTCTACAAAAACACCTTTAAAACCACTCGTGCTTTTGCTCCATTTATTGCTACGGCGCGATTAAAATCGAAGTTCCTCTTGACACCACCTTAAAATTAGTAATTATAAAAAGATTGAAAATGACGCTTAAAGGTAATAAAATTGCATTAAATCGATTTGGAACATTATGGTCATTGAGCTTTTTCAAATCTGTTTCAATAGAATAAAACAAAATTTGATCAGACAAGAAAAAACAACAAAAATGAAAATTAAGCAATGTGCTTTAAGAATTCAAAATTTCGATGAGGCCTCGAAATGACACAACTAAATGTTCTACACTTGAGTGATACAACTCACAATTTTTTACGATAAATACACTCTGGTACCAAACAGCTAAATACAGCATAATTTCCGTTTTTAAAGCTCTATTCGTGCTTCATTAGCATGAATTGAGCTAAGGCGCGAAAAAAGTTGAAATTTAGACGTTTTAAGCGAAACATCACTCTTATTTTCTCATTCTTTCTCTCTTTCACTCTCATATATTCTTTCTTTCTTTCTTTCTTTCTTTCTTTCTTTCTTTCCTTCCTTCCTTCTTTCTATCTTTCTTTCTTTCTTTCTTTCATTTTTTATTTCTTTCTTTCTTTCTTTCGTTCGTTCTTTCCTTCTTTCTTTATTTTTTTTGTCTTTCCTTCTTTCTTACTTTCTTTTTTTCATTCTTTCTTTCTTTCTTTCTCTCTTTCCTTCTTTCTATCTTTCTTTCTATCTTTTTTTCTGTCCTTTCTTTCTATCTTTTTTTCTTTCTTTCTTTCTTTCTTTCTTTCTTTCTTTCGTTCTTTCTTTATAATTATATATATATATATATATATATATAAATATATATATATATATATATATATATATATATATATATATATATATACACTTCAGACACAGTTGTCAAAATTTGTAGAATGAGCTTGCAAATAACGAGACAAAAATCGCAAAAGAAGAAGAGAAAACACTGCTAGGATAGAAAAAATCTCTAGCACTAAAATCTGAGCAACAAAATCTCGCATCAACTCAAAAACAGTTTGAAAAAAAACACCTTTAAACTACTCGTGTTTCTGCCTTATTTATTGCTACGGCGCGATTAAAATCCTTCTTTCTTTATTTTTTCTGTCTTTCCTTCTGTCTTACTTTCTTTTTTCTTTCTTTTTTCTTTCTTTCTTTCTTTTTTTCCGTCCTTCTTTCTATCTTTCTTTTTTTCTTTCCTTCTTTCTTTCTTTCTTTTTTTTTCTTTTTTTCTTTCTTTCTCTCCTTCCTTCTTTCTATCTTTCTTTCTAGCTTTCTTTCTGTCTTTCCTTCTTTCTATCTTTTTTTTCTTTCTTTCTTTCTTTCTTTCGTTCTTTCTTTCTAAATTATATATATATATATATATATATATATATATATATACTTCAGACACAGTTGTCAAAATTTGTAGAATGAGTTTGCAAATAACGAGACAAAAATCGCAAAAGAAGAAGAGAAATTGCTGCTAGAAAAAAAAATCTCTAGCACTAAAATCTGAGCAACAAAATCTTTCATCAACTCAAAAACAGTCTACAAAAACACCTTTAAAACCACTCGTGCTTTTGCTCCTTTTATTGCTACGGCGCGATTAAAATCGAAGTGCCTCTTGACACCACCTTAAAATTAGTAATTCTAAAAAAGATTGAAAATGACGCTTAAAGGTAATAAAATTGCATTAAATCGATTTGAAACCTTATGGTCATTGACCTTTTTCAAATCTGTTTCAACAGAATAAAACAAAATTTGATCAGACAAGAAAAAAACAACAAAAATGAAAATTAAGCAATGTGCTTTAAGAATTCAGAAATTCGATAACGCCTCGAAATGACACAACTAAATGTTCTACACTTGAGTGATACAACTCACAATTTTCTACGACAAATACACTCTGGTACCAAACAGCTACGTACAGCATAATTTCTGTTTTTAAAGCTTTATTCGTGCTTCATAAGCATGAATTGAGCTAAGGCGTGAAAAAAATGTGAAATTTAGACGTTTTAAGCGAAACATCACTCTTATTTTCTCAGCTCTTATATATATATATATATATATATATATATATATATATATATATATATACCAATCGGACACAGTTGTCAAACTTTGCAGAAAGGCGTTCAAATAACGAGACAAAAGAGCAAAAGCAGAATAGAAATTACTGCTAGGCAAGAAAAAATCTCTTTCTCTAAAGTCTGAGCAACAGTTTTTCTCATCAACTCAAAAACAGTTTGAAAAAGTAACGCTTTAGTACGACTCGTGTTTTTACTCCATTTATTGCTACGGCGCGATTAAAATAGAAGTTCCTCTCAACGCCACGTTACAGAATAATTTCTATTTTTAGAGCTTGGATTTTCATGGACGAACAGAGGAAAACAACTCAACTTGAAGTCAAGATCTAGTGCACATCATGCATACAAACGTTATCTGAAAATTAAATTTTTCGAGGCCAAAAAAATTGAGCGGAAGACCACCAAAATTGCCAAAAAAATCCAAAAAAGTTTGTTAACAAGTTTAAAAGATCCCAAAACTCTCTGGAGTGTATCGGAGGAACTCATACTGCTTTATTTTGCTATACGGAACAATTTCCAGAGCTACAGTTAGACGAGTTCTCAAAAAATACGGAGTCTTTTTTCCAAGAAATGCTTCAAGAAAAGTCAGTTTGAAGGGAAATAGCTAATGTTTTCGTTCAAAAAATGTGGATCAATATGTTCTAACAGCCTTTCTCTTACTAGTAATTGTTGTTTGTACTGATGAAACAAGGATGCGCATATCCAGTGACGGAATTGTCCGAGTTTTTCGAAGAAATGTAACGAGATTTCTAAAAAAAACATAAAAAGTATGAGTTCGGACAAACGATCTCTTGTGTTTTGGGGTGCAATACAATCAAACGGACGAAAAATGCTTGTTAAGTATCCAAACAAGCTAAATACCGCCGGTTATTTAGAAGTTTTGAAAAATACGAAGAATTCAGGATATTATTTTTCAACAAGATAATGCTCGTTTGCATTAATCAAATATTATCGGCAATTTTTTTCCAAGAGAAGGAGTGGAAGGTGCTGGAATGAGCGGCATATAGTCCAGATCTAAATCCAATCAAAAAATTATGGGCCGTTTTGAAGCACCGATTACGAAAACAGACAGTTTTTTGGGAAAATTTAGAAGAAAAAGTGTCAGAAATTTAGAACGAAATTGACCCAGATGCCATTAGAAACTTGTATGAAAACTATACAACCCGTCTGCTAGACGTTAAAAAATCTAAAGGTGTAATAACGCGTTATTAGAGAACAAATTGGAACTCAAAATGTTGTATTATTTGATGTTTGTAATGCTTTTTAAAAAATCTTCAGGTGTAGGTAGCTTTTTGGTACGCTAGTGTACATTGATCACCCAAAATTGACTGAAAAAAAAACAATTGAGCAGAGTTTCTCTCCCTACTAAGTGGGGTCGGAAAAATAAAGCCAACAAAGGCTGATCACAGGGTTCATGTTTCAGTCCAGCAACGATTACAATGAGGACTCCAATGTGAATGAAATTACATGGGAAGAGGTTTACCCGAGTATTGCCCTATTCGTTATGGGAATGGACATTTGGAACACAGTGTTGTCTGTGATTGGCTGTATTGGTAACATATTTGTCCTCTTGATAATATCCCAATGGAAGCTCATGTCATCTGGGGCCGCTTTCATGTACAGTTTGGCTCTCACTGACTTTTTGAGTTTGTTCTGGGATGGAATAATTGATGAGGTAAAGAAATTATATCAAGCTTTCAAAAACCCTGAGCTATCGACGCAAAATAAATCAAAAAAAATCATATCATGCATTACTAAAATTTTGCATTTTCAGCGCTCATTTGAATCAGTTTTTTGACAAATTCAGTTAGTTTTTCTAAGAATAGCGGTTAAAAATGGTTATTTTTTTCATTACGTAATTCATAAAAAACGTTACTAAACTCGCCATAATTCTGTATTTTGTTAGAAATTTTTAGCAGTGACAGTTCGACACAGGAGCTAATACTGAAAATCGACACGCCACAGATCATTGTCAAGTTGTACAAACCCTTAATTGACAGTTGAGGCCATTTGCTACAAAAAATAACAGTTTGGTTATCAGTTTTACGAAATGACGTAGTTATCATTGAAAGACCCTTTTTAATTTTGTTTAAATATTTGTCACCAAATTTGTAAATTTAATTGCGAATTTACCAAAGTACTATCAAGTTGTTTAAAGTTTTTTGCATTCTTTTTATACGACATCGCATGAAAAAGTTAGGCCGAGATATTCGTAGGTTCAGTTTGAACTTTTCGATTTTTATTTTATGTTTTTTTCCTAGAGCAGCCGAAAAAGGATACTCATTTGTTTCAAAGAAAACTGATACCAGGTAACCGTTTAATGAATTCAATACGAATGGAGATTGTTTTGGTCTAGAAAACTATTTTTGAAAACTTCCACTACAAAAAAAACTGTGCAATATATTGTAATCGCTTTGTGTTGTATTCAAGTAGGGTTGATTACTTTGTGTTGTAATCAAGTTTATTTTTTAAATAAATTTTGAGAATGTTTGTCGTACTAACGACAATGTATTGTCCTTCAAAATAAATCAGGAATTTTTGACACTTAACAATCACAGCATTGCCGGTTTTCTTAGACAATTACTGATTTTTGAAAAGAAAGATAACTTAACAAGAAGTATTGAATTTTAAAATGAGTGAAAAGCAAATGCACTTCGCACTATCACAGTTTTTAAGAAAAGAAATGAAGAAGTATTTACTTCCAGTGGGCAGTCAAAAAATCGCCATCTCAATTGGAGTAATTTCTATTCAATCAATAACCTTTTTTTTTTTTAAAAAAAAAGAAAGCCAACATAAACTTAGTCAATTTTTTTCATTGAACAATTTCATTAGCAATCTGCATGGAATATTGAAACTCGCAGGCGGTTTTTTAGTAAACCCAATTATTATTTATCAGTTGACTTGATATAGTTTGAATTGTTTTCAAAAACAAAAATTTTGCATCTCAAAACCGGGTTCAGCTGCAGAAATTTATTTTTGCCGGGTTGATGCAAAAATAAAACCAAATCATGCAAAAAAGAGGTAGTTGAAACTAAATTTAAATAAAATTACCGTGGACCTTCTGAGCAAAACAAAACCTCCAGACGCGATTGTGGGAGAATTTTCGTTATTCTACTCAATCTTCATGAGAGTTTTGGTTAAAAATTTTTTCTTTAACTTAACAACTGATGTGTATTAATTTTACAGACTTCATCTTTTCACGATTGGAAATAAGAAGTTGTTATCGATTAGCCCTTTGCATAAATCACTTTTGTTTGGATAAAATCAGGTTTGGTTGAATCAAAAATTGCAAAAGAAAATAAACGTTGCAGGTTGAACTGAGAAATTCGAACTGTGTATACCAAGCTCTGTTTCACTAAAAGCAGTTTTGACTAGTTATATTTTTGTGTAAAAGCGACTATAAAAATCTTTGAAGTGATTTTTTTTGTAACAGATTGTTTCAATGTTTTGGTTACCTGAAAACCAACTTAAAATTCAAATTGTCATAGTTTCCAGTTTACAGCAGGTTACACGAATCTGCACATAATAAAAACGAGTACTTCGCATTAATTTACAACGAGTACTTCGAAGAAGTCAATTTTTTTTCTTGAACAATTTCATTAGCAATCTGCATGGAATATTGAAACTCGCAAGCGGTTTTTAGTAAACCTAATTATATTTTATCAGTTGACTTGATATAGTTTGAATTGTTTTCAAAAACAAAAATTTTGCATCTCAAAACCGGGTTCAGCTGCAGAATTTTTTTTCTTGCCGGGGTTGGTGCAAAAATAAAACCAAATCATGCAAAACAAGAGGTAGTTGAAACCAAATTTAAATAAAATTACCGTGGAACTTCTGCGCAAAACAAAACCTCCAGACGAGGTTGGGCGAGACTTTTCGTTATTCTACTCAATCTTCATGAGAGTTTTGATTAAAAAATTTTTAATACTTTAACTTAACAGTTGAAGTGTATTAATTTTACAGACTTCATCTTTTCACGATTGGAAATAAGAAGTTGTTATGGAGTAACCCTTTGCATAAATCACATTTGTTTGGATAAAATGAGGTTTGGTTGAATCAAAAGTTGCAAAAGCAAATAAACGTTGCAGGTTGAACTGAGAAATTCGAAGTTTGTATACCAAGCTCTGTTTCACTAAAAGCAGTTTTGACTAGTTATATTTTTGTGTAAAAGCGACTATAAAAATCTTTGAAGTGATTTTTTTTGTAACAGATTGTTTCAATGTTTTGGTTACCTGAAAACCAACTTAAAATTCAAATTGTCATAGTTTCCAGTTTACAGCAGGTTACACGAATCTGCACATAATAAAAACGAGTACTTCGCATTAATTTACAACGAGTACTTCGAAGAAGTCAATTTTTTTTCTTGAACAATTTCATTAGCAATCTGCATGGAATATTGAAACTCGCAAGCGGTTTTTAGTAAACCTAATTATATTTTATCAGTTTACTTGATATAGTTTGAATTGTTTTCAAAAACAAAACTTTTGCATCTCAAAACCGGGTTCAGCTGCAGAAATTTATTCTTGCCGGGGTTGGTGAAAAAATAAAACCAAATCATGCAAAACAAGAGGTAGTTGAAACTAAATTTAATTAAAATTACCGTGGAACTTCTGAGCAAAACAAAACCTCCAGACGAAATTGCGGGAGAATTTTCGTTATTCTACTCAATCTTCATGAGAGTTTTGATTAAGAAAATTTTAATACTTTAACTTAACAGTTGATGTGTATTAATTTTACCGACTTCATTTTTTCACGATTGGAAATAAGAAGGTGTCATTGATTAGCCCTTTGCATAAATCACTTTTGTTTGGATAAAATCAGGTTTGGTTGAATCAAAAGTTGCAAAAGCAGATAAACGTTGCAGGTTGAACTGAGAAATTCGAACTGTGTATACCAAGCTCTGTTTCACTAAAAGCAGTTTTGACTAGTTATATTTTTGCGACTATAAAAATCTTTGAAGTGCGTTTTTTTTTTATAAAAGATTGTTTCATTGTTTTGGTTACCTGAAAACCAACTTAAAATACAAATTGTCATAGTTTCCAGTTTCCAGCAGGTTACACGAATCTGCACATAATAACAACGAGTACTTCGCAGTAATTTTTATTCATCTGATTAATGAACTCGGTTTTTCAACCGTATTTCCTATGGGATCCATTTGGGATTCCATTTTTGGATTAATATATTCAAAAAGCTGTAGAGAATTTTCTCAATATATTGCTCAAAAAATTATATGAACAAATAAGTTACTGCACGCTAGTCTTTTCCTTTTTTTTGCTATGTGCAATGAAAAGTTGGATCACTTTACTGAACAAATGAACCAAACAGCTGAATTATAAAATCCGTGATAAAAAAATAAGAGGGCCTTGAATGTTTCTAAATGAATTTTTGAGAACCAATTGTTGAGAAGAAATTGAAAATTGTTTACGTTTTCACATTTTTATTGTTAGCAATTATTCTAAACATTACTTAGATTTTAGATGACATTAAGTGGTGGCTTTTTTAAAAGCAACTTGGGTTTCAAGGGAACACAAAATTAGTGGAGTCAGAGCAGACTGTTAATGATTAATTGTTGTTTTTCAATTAACTCATCGGTTCAATTATTTTACGTCAAAACTGTAAAAATTTGGCTGCCCTAAATATTAAAAATACCACAAAAATTGTCTTAGCTCTGAAGTAAGTTTCACTTTGCACATTTGTACCCTTTTATTCTGCTGACAATCCGCTGATAATACCAGTCTTTAAAAAGTGCTGATGTTCAAATTGAAAAAAAAAGAGATAGAAGACAAAGGAAGAAACTGGAAGCTGATATCCACTTTCGTGCGAGCCAACAGCTAAACAAAATCAGTCTCGTACATAGTGATATTATTCAATTTAAAACCAGACGAGTAAAGACATCATGAACAAAGCTAAATCTTATAACAAAAACTGGTAAAATATCTGATAAAGTTTCATCACATATTGCGACTCCAAAACAACTTTTGCAAAAGATTGTTCAAACCAAATAGTTTTCACTAAAAATTTGACTAAAAACTGACAGAAAGACAACAGACCAAAAACGCACATTGAGAAAATAGGGGAAAGGAAATGAAGAAAAACCAACAAAACTTTTAAACAAGCATTCCTACGAAATGTTTTCGCGGTGTCTGTCAATTAATAATTTGAAAAAAAACATTGAGAAAACAATCTGCTCAATTGTTAACCCACCTGAATGCTTTCACATACAAACTGAGCAACAGAAAAAGGAAATCACAAAAAAACCTGAAAAAATTACAACTGAGTATCATTCATTTCTGTATATACAGCCATGAATACCTGTAGAACATCTCCAGATGAAATAGTGAACAAAAAATTAATTGCGAAAAACTTAAAAATTGAAGATGTAGCAATAATTTGCCTCTGAAACATGTCCTCTAAAAAAGAAGTCACCGACTACAAAAATAGATCACCATTATTCCTCTTCCTGTCGTAAAAAAAACTTTGAAAGGCGCAAAACTGATTCGTTAGCACTTGATCACCAAGCAAGAAGTTGAGCCTGTTTTCCTTGCATCATTCCTCAATTAATTATAAGTATGTTTGGCGAAAAACGGAAGAACAGGCGACCAGTTCAGCTCGAAAGGCTTTCACTTGAGAATTCAGAGAAGCAAAATACCCGTCACTTTTTTCTAGTCTATTTAGGAAATAATTGACCTGCTGGGTACATACACAACTGATCCTTCGTGTTTTATCTTATTTAGCTCCTGCCGTTGTTGGGCTTTGTGCTCACAGACGTCCACAACATAATCTGCGCAGCTGGAAAGTTTTTCAACTTTGCATCAACTGTGGCCAGCTACTATCTAACTGTTCTGTTCGGTCTGGACAAATGCTTAGCCGTTGTTTTCCCATTCAAATACCGGGAATACGGGAAACCAAATGTTTGCATTGTGGCTACATTGCTTGTCTACTTGGCGATGGTAGCGTATGCTTTCTATGCACCATTTGTCTATCGATTGGACCCTGAAACTGGGGTTTGCAAACCTATCAACTTCGAGATTGTGACGCCGTTTTTTCTTTATGATGTCCGACCGTATATAACCTTTACGTTTGGAGGTGTAGTACCAATCATTGGATCTTTTCTGGTCACAGGTATTACGGTTTTGAAGCTGAGACAGAATGCCAAGAATCGTGTCAGCAGGGATAATCAACAGGGAATTGCTTTTCCGGTGTTAATTTTTTTTTCAATTTCCAAACTCACGAAATAGTTAATTGATTTATTTCCAAATTTGTGGTACAATAATGAAACTCTTAATACGCTGATTTCATTGATTTAACTTAAAACTATATAAATCAATTTGAAAATCTCAATGATTGACTATGATGATTTTATGCTCGAGATTTTTTGAGAATTTTGATTTTTATTGGACAAAATTTGCTCAGAAATCAGATTAAACCAAAATCAAAGTCCTCTGAAATTCTCTGCATGATTCTGCTGCCATTTACAGAATAGTTTTGTTTGTGCAAATTTGAAACTCATTTTTTGAAACATCATTTTCAGGTTTATTTTGCACTGCTGTTGCTTGCCTTCTCTCTTGTATTGGCTGTACAAGGTATAATTAGAGTGGTATCACAATTAATTTTCTTGTTTCTAAAATAATTGTATTGTTTCATATTTGCGTAACAAACTATTCTGATTAGGGCTGAAGAATTATGCAGTCAATTTCAGAGGAATATGAAAAATGTTCACAACTCTAGTTTGATTCAATCCGTTTTCTTGAGCAAAAATTATTCCAAACAAAATCAAAAGCTGCCAAGACCAGATTTTGAAGAGAAAAACTGCTGCAGAACTTCTGAAGCAGCAAATTGATTTAAAAAGTATTTATATATTAAAAACCATTGGTACTCAAAAACGATGGTCCTCACCAAATTCTAATTGATGTCTAATAAGAGTTTAAAAAGACAAAAATTCTACACATTTCTCCCTCTCTCTCGTAACAATGCATGAAAAAGAATCGAACTTTATTTATATTTATTTTTGAAATTTTACCGTTAAATTTGCCCAAGCAGTTCTTTTCACGTGCTTCTTTGTCTTTTACCGGCTCCTCTAATTTCACCAAATTTCATATTTGAGCAAAAAATATGGGAGTAACGCAATATAGCTACGTTCATTGTACAGCCTAGCAGCTATAAAAATGATTCCTCCTGATTGTGATTTTTTAAGGCCTATATACCAAGTATTTTTAAGATTTTCTATGTCTTTATTTGTGGCCTTGTTCGTTTTAGACAAAATTCTCGTCTTTCAAACTATGGGCTCAGGTTCTGTCTTCACAATTCGGAGAAAAAGCTTGTAAATGTGCGTTTTTTTTTCTTCACATCATTTTTAATTGCCAATGCGGTGTGCTATAGCGGATTTTGCCGTAACTCTAAAAACATTTGGCTAACACACGACAATTAAAAATTAAAGCAAGCTATAAAAGTTACCTAATATATGGATTTGGTATCTCACTCCAGTTTCAAATATCCAAAAACTCTCTTCTTTTGGATTCGGTAACTTTCGACAAAGTTTAGCTTCAGACTCGTATGTATGAGTAAAGCAAATTCATTTTTCTGTTTCTGATGATACTTCAAAACAATTTCCGTGATATTTACATTGCAAGCAATTGCCGGTACCAGGCCCAAGAGCAATCGAGTAAAACACGCCCGCCTCAGCAAAGCCGCAGAGACGCAGAAATCACTCGTCAAATGCTGGTAGTCTGTTTCTTATTTGGATGTCTGGCTCTCTTCAACTCAGCCATCGTCCGGATCAATTTCAGTGTGGATGTGAAAACACTGCGTGACGAAGCGATGGTGAGAGTGCGTGATCGATTTCTGTCGTGTAGCTTGGCACTCATGAACTCGGCCAACTTTTTCATCTATCTCATATTCGGCAAAAAATTCAGAGCAGATTTCCTGAATTTGTTCAATAAGGGTGGTGACGTCAACAGTCAGATTACAAGCACTGGAAACAAAAATGCCACTGCAAATCGACAAACTGAATCGAAATAGAAGGAAGACATCATAAAATGCATAGGTCCTGGGGGTGGAGGCACTTTTTCTATATGCTAAATTTTTCCGATTTTCCCCGATAAAACCCCTTGTAAGACCTTGAGAAGACCCAGTCGTTCATTGAGATTTTAACAAACGGCTGTTCCAAAATAAACTCTTATACTCTCTTTCTCGACTAACTTTCCCGGGTCCTTCCTTATAGTGACCACCCAATGGGAAGGGCTACACGTACTGAAGGTCAAGTCTTAATCGATACTGTTCCAGCGAAATTGCAAGTCGGTGATCAGTACTGTATCAGAGCTCTGACCATGTCATTTTTTGACTTTGCACGTCTTAAATCAATTCTGAAGTCTTGGCAAGTCTTGGGTCATGTATTGAGCATAGTTTTTATTGTTGGATTGCTTTCGTGTGGTAGCGGAGGAAAAAGACCGCCATTTACACTGGCTTGCCTATAAAACCATAAGAAAACAAGCACAGTAAAACGCGAGCACTTTCACAAAGTTCACTTGATAGAGAATTTTAAAAAATCTGATGACATCCAAAGTCAGATTGACAAATTTCTCGTAATTTTTTTAAAATCAATTTTACCCAATTTTGAAATGCATTAATTACAAATAATTTCTTCTCAAAGCTCTTATTTGCTTATCACATGCGCGATAATCAAGAATGCACAAGTCTGGGTCAAGAATTTACTTAGACTTGACAAGTCTTGAGCAAGTCTTGATATGTGTTCACAAGTCTCAAGTCTTGAAATAAGACGTGATCAGTACTGATTTGTCAATTCAAGACGTGTATTTCACTGGAGAAGCACAGATCAAGACTTGAAACTCGTTCCGGTTATATTTGTCCTTGTGTGAACGATAGATAGCGTGTGTGTGTGTACGTGGATGGGGTGGGAAAGATTAATATGAAAGACCCACACCCACTTACCAGTTGCATATTTTAATTAATATTTTATACACCCCAGAGTCCACTCAAGCTCTAACTCAGCTGAATTAAAATCATATATCTATAAGTAATATTTGGAAATAATATTTCATCCTCTACAAACAACCAATCCCCCCGGGGTCTGTATACGTTATATGACTACTCTAAGCTAAAGAGGGGGCCTATTATAAGAAAGACCCGCAAATGCTTCAAAACCGATCGATCAACCAACCTCTGCTTTTGATTCTTGTCTGTAGAACCATTTTAGATTACAGTTTATGCTGATAGATATAGTTCCATCGCAATCAATACTGTTTTTAGTTTGCTTTACCCCGGTATTTTATTATTTTTTATAAAATTGCTCCAATACTCTCAACATGGTGTTAATGATCCCTTTCTGTTCTAGCTCAATTGTGTATACTAGTATATGATGTTCTTTATTTACGCTACATCGATTAAACGCAGCAATATTTCAAAATAATAAAATTCAGTTTGTTTTTTTTACGAAATGTTGCCAAGAATGTTTCGTCATTTTTATTTGATTGCACACAAGTTACTAAAAGATTGCTCCTGATACGTTAAAAGCAATTGTAAAGGAATATTATCATTCTCCCACTACCAATTTGCTATCTTTTATAGAAACAAGTCAATCACTTTCCGTCACCTAAAGTCATGTTATGTTCGATTTTCTCTTTTTATAGCTAAGGTTTTCCCGTTTTCACTATTGACGTTTATGTGATCATATACAATTATCTGCACCCAATTCTCTATTATGGCGCAATTAGCATGTTTTATACTGAGCAGTTGCTACTCTAACTTGGGAAAAATAAGAAAATTAAAATTTTGTCTTGGTAAGCAGGACTTAGTTACAAAAAGCATAAACAATGATACAAAAATTTTGTTTTAGCATGCTGCGACGAATTCAATTATTTGCAGTACTTTTTTTGTATTTTTTATGACAAAGAGAAAAGATTGCTCCCACATTAACATAAAAGATTGTTTAACAGTATAACAGTATGCAGATTAAAACATTTTGCCATGGATAATTTTGCGTGCACTGCACGAATTCATTCTGATTTGCTTTCAAGACCTAAAAGTCTTGAGATTTTTCCCTGACCATTGAGGTGACTCTTGAAGCATAATCCTCCAGAAAATTAGGGAAAGTGATTTAAAACGCGTATTTTTCACAGGTTATTGAAAATAGCTGTTAAGTTCCTCATAGCCCTTGCAATCAAAGTTTTCTTAGTAGGAATGACATTGTTAATTTTTTAAGTTTCAAATCAAGAACTAATGGGTGCGGATAAAAACAGAGAATAAAGTTTTAAAACTGTTGTGCTTTTTGTGAAATTTTAATTACAGCATAGCAATAAAAAATCAGAGTAACGTTGTTGAATTCTAATTTCTAATATATTACAGCTTCCTGGGGTTTTAGTGTTGTTGTCACGATAATTGTTTTGTTCAGAGACTCTAAAAAAAAGAACATTGATAATTTCCTCTGGTACACATAAGTATAAAAAGCAAATGGTAAAAGAGGCAAAGTAAAGTTAAGAATATAACATTATGTAAAATTATAAAATCATTAAATTACTTAACTAAAAATTTGACCTTACATTATTAAAAAATGGCCTAAAATGCGAGCATAAAATGTTCTTACAATTTTATATGTACATAATGAAGATTAAAAAATAAAATTAAAATCTAATGCTCTCAATGTCATCTTTTATATCAGTTACTTTTGGGTCCTTCAAAAATTCTTTCCAAAAATATTCTTTTATTTCTTTTTAAGGAAGCTTTCGATGTTGTTTTCAGTCTAATATTAGAAGGCAGACTATTTTAAATTGGAATGGCTTGTGCAATAAAAGAATAAGTTAAAAACTTATTGTTCTTTCTTATATCGAACTTTACTTTTTTGACCTGTCATGTTGTTTTATTCTCATGGTAGAGAGAGGTTCAATTTTATATGCTGGAAGATCGTTGCTGAGTAAGCGAAAAAAATATTTTGAGCAATGGTATTTCAAGAGAAAAGAAAGTAGTAGTATTTTGTTGCGAAGTTTGAGATCTGTAGACCGATCGTATTTTCTCCTATTATAAATGGATTTTATTCCCCAATTCAGTTGTTTTTCTAAAGTTGTGAGTGATGACTTTTGCAATCCTATCAGAGTTAGAGCGGAATAATGTAGATGACTTATTACTATTGCATTAAGTAATAAGACTTTCGTTTTCTCTGTTAAACTTTTACTAAGTGTATTCAAAACTTTTATTCCACCAGCCATTCTCTAAAGAATTTTTTTCACTTCTCCATCAAATTTTAGTTTGCTATCAATAATTACGTTCAGATGCTTCACACTATTGGATTCTGCTATTCTTTCATTGTCGATATTCAAAATAGTATTTGTTAACCTCCTCCTGGTGCTGAACACATTATATTCTGTTTTTTGTTTGTTCACTACTAACTGGGACTTTGCAAAAAAGTCAATAATTTTTGAAATTTTGTGTTCAAGTTTTGTTTTTGACGATATTTCAACAGTGTCCGATTTAAAAAGAAAAGTGTCGTCTGCGTACTGGACGACCGTTCAATCCTTTTCTACAATCTTTGCTAAATCGTTGAACTAAATGTTAAATATTAGAGGTCCTAAAATAGTACATTGTGGAACTCCTCTTTTCAAATTTATCAAATCTGATTCAATTCCATTCAGAACAACTCTTTGCGTTCTTTCACTCAAATAATTCTCTATTAAATTGTTAGCATGTCCGTCAAAACCTATATTTTCAAGTCTCCGAAACAGTATTTTGTGGTTTATAGAATCAAAAGCCTTTGAAAGATCTAAAAACGCCCCTGTAACATTTTTTTCTTGCTGAGTTCTAATCTTATTTGTTCTGTCGATTTCAGGATAGCATCAAATGTTGAAATTTTTTTTCTATAACCAAATTCGCTAGCAGACAATAAATGCTCCCTTTCTAGGAAACTTGTGATTTGTGAACTGAACGCCTTTTCAAAAATTTTTGACAAAGCAGAAGTGACAGAAATAGGTCTGTAATTGAGTGGGTCTTCGGGATTCCCATTGTTGAAGAGTGGAGTTACACAAGCTTTTTTAAGATCTGCTTGAAATTTTTCCTTCTGTAATGAACTGATTAATGAGATAACATAGTGGTTCCGCTAGCGCTGCTTTAGCATCTTTTATTGCCCAAGCAGGTATTTTTGAAGGACCGACTGGTTTACTTGTATTCAATGAATCTATGAGCACATTTGTTTCCTTGGTTGTTATATATCGGAACTTGATACACTTTCCCGGAGCAGTTTTAGGAGGGATGTTGTTTGTTTAGAGCAAGCCAATGAACTCTCCTAGAGTGGAAAATCTGTAATTCAGAAGATTTGCAATTTCCATGGGCTTTGTTATCTTATCAAGAAAACTGTTTAATAAAGATTGATTTCTTGCTTGAGTCTTTTCTTTATTACGAAGATCTTGAATGAATTTCCATCTGGCTTTTTCACTGTTTAACTCCATAAAAATTGAAAGATGTTGTTTTTTTTGATGAATTAAATCGTTTTTAGTTTCATCATCGCTAATTCTTGAGAACTGTCTTTTTGTTTCCTCACATAGCCATTTTTCTTGAAGCAAAAATTTTGGTTTTTCTGTTCGAATATAACAGGCTTTAATTGGAGCATGTAGTGCTAATGCTCTTTCAATAATTCTTTGAATTTCTAATAACATCAGATCTCCTGTCACTGCACCGTAAAAGTGTCTCCAGTCTGAATTTTCAATAAAATTTTGGAATGCTATGGCTGAATAGTTTTTATTGTCAAAAAAATATTTCTTCGTTGTTTTTGATTTTAGCATCACAGATTTAAGAACAGTGATTGTTGCAAAATGATCAGTTTTCAAAATCGTATCCGCTACTATGCCTGTTTCGTAATCGTCTGTAATGATATAATTGATAAGTGTTGAAGAAGAGTTAGTGATTCTTGTAGCTGTGTTATTATTCGTTGGTTTAAGTTTAAGATCATATGGAGAAATAACAGATTGTAGCAGACTTCTGTCGCGCTTTGCAAAATAGTTTAAGTTGTAGTCTCCAGCAAGTTTTACCGATTTTCCTTCAGCCATAGCAAGATCAATTCCCAGGACCAATTTTTCCAAAAATATCTCTACAAGTTTTTTTCGGGACAGTATGATAATTTCAAAACGCATTTTTTTGTATGCTCAACTCAACCCATAAACTTTCAAAATTTGTATCCGGAAAGCAGTTGAGATCATCGCGGAGTCGAGGTTTCAATATTTTCGGAATGTACATGATAATAACACCACCTTTTGTTTTTGTTGTTTGGATGCGATCTTTTCGAAAACAGTCAAAGTTTTGCTTATCTACAAGCCAAAATTCTTCCGGATGGTTTTGTGACAACCATGTTTCACTAAACGCATATATGCAGTTGTAACCAATGTCCTGAATGGGTTCTTTCAACAGCAGATGTTGTCCTGCTAAACTTCTGGCGTTTTGATGTAGAATTTTTATTCTGGAATCAATTAATTTTAACTTTTTCATCATAAGTGCATATGGCAAAACTGGTCCAGGGTTTATTTCGATATCAACACTTTTTAGTAGAAGGTACCATATAACAACCCAGAAAAAGGAAAGGTTGAACTTGGATGTTAAAGCACATTGTTTGCTGTTACAGCTTCCTTTGAATGAAGGTATTCGAGATGCATAAGGAAAACTGCAAAAAAATTTCTGAAGTACTATTAGAGGATATGAGTAGTACACATAGTATAACTATGAGTCGAATACCTGCCATTTTTGGCTATATCCGATTATAAATCATTACACTTTGCAAAATAGCTTAAAAACAACAGAAACTGCAGCTAAAATCCATTTGTATAACAATATGTTTGCCTCCATGGTTTGTAAGTGTTAGCCTTACTCACGTATTCACTTTGAGAATATTGCAAAGGTTGTAAACGAACAAGATTACAAGAAGTTAAAAAAAAGTGACTTAAAACTGCATTTTTAATGAACGCATTTTCCCTGCAGAATCTGTTGCTTAAAAAGAACTATTGTGCTAACGTTTAAAACTAACAATGCATAAGAAAGTGCTTCAAACGTTTAAAAAATGAAGGTCAAGAAGCAACTGTACAGAATGAAAGAATTGTGTGTTGTGTGAAAGTTGCGTAAAACAATTTATTAGGAAATTAGGAATATAAAAATTGTGAGATAACAAAAAGAACTAGTATGAAATTGAAGAAGGCTCACAAAATAGCTAGTGAAACAAAAAGGATGATAGTTTGACAAACGTCTGAAAAAAATTAAGCGACAACCAACTCTTCAAACATAAAATCTAAGGACTCAAAGAAAAAATCATTCGAAAATTGACAAAAAGACCTGAAAAGAAAATTTTAAAATCTCTATAAGCTATGTCATAATCCGCATTCGAAGAAACAATATTTCATCTGCTTTGCTATCAGAATTTTGACTTTTTGACGAGGTTGAATATATAAACAAGCTTTAAATATTACATTTTTAAGCAGTTTGAAAAATAAGTGTAAATAATTTAAAAATTTAAAAAAAAACAGCAACTAGCATACATCTGGCAACGAAATTAAAATTTTTATCTGCTTCAAGCATATCAACTTTGTTATTGTTCTAGCAGCAATTTTTACTAGCAGCAATTCTCTAAAAAACTAGAACGTATATACAGATTTCAGAAAAATTATTCATAGCTATACCAAAAAAGCGTCTGTGCTATGTTTGTCAAAAAACAGACCCACATTGAATTTCGCTGAAATCCGAACGAATAAGTCATCACAAAATTGAACTGTCTTTGAGACAATTTACAGTTTCTGAAAGTACAAATAACCTGTAAAAGGTATATAGATGAGCAAAACTAGAAAAGTGTGAGGACAGCCTCCGCTATTCGGGAAGAAAAACTGCCCATATTTGCGTTATTCTTTCAAAAAAGAAAATAAATTTTGCATCGACATAAGGTACAGTCAAATAATGATGATCAATATTGCGCGATGACACGAAATGCAACGACCACACTAATCCACAATCTTGAATCAATTGTCTACCAGTTGAAGCAGAGATAGTTGCGTTTACAGATGTAGTTCATATTTTGTTAGACTCTTAGAAAAGGACAGACGCCTATTCAAAAAAAAGTTTCATACCAGTGAGATCGAATTCTATATTTGACAGTTGAACAAAAAAACAGACATGAAATACATTTCAATTCAGTGTTTCAGATGGGAAAAAAATTTAATCAAGTTTAATCATGTTTTTTATGTAACAACACGCTTCTGTTCAATTTTGAATAAGTTAAAAATTTCAATTTAGGTCTATAAATGATTGCAGAGACAAAACAAAAGAGTGGCAATCAAGCAAGCCAATAGGCAAGCAAGCCGACTTTTGAAAATGAGGTTAAGTTAGCCGATAAATTGTGGGATACCCGTGTTTTTAAGTTGCCCCTGGCGGGCCGGTGGGCGCGCTTCGCCGCGATAACCCACCAGCGGGTTCCGGACTACACCCCACAGCGCACGAGAGGCATGACCATAGACAGTGGTCTGCTTAGGACCGTACTCATTAGATGTCTGAAAATTGACGCGTTGGTGTTTCTTTGGTGCATTGGAACACATTATGCACTATAGAACAATGCGCAGTGTCGATTGTAACGGTTAACAAAGTATTATTTCGGATAGCATAACTTTTACAAAACTTTCGGCTTGCTTTTATGCCTGCCTACTTTTACTTTGACTCACTTTGCGTTTACCAAAAAAGACCCCTTGCTCTCTTATGAATCTAAACTGAGAATTGAAACTCAAATAATGGTCATCCAAGCCAGATAATGACACGCTTGGTCAAAAGTGAGATGCTAAATCATTATCGAGGATGTGATAGGATTAACCAAAGAAAATTGTTGTTTTATCCAAGTCATTGAAACAGCAAAGTAGAAACAGCTCTAAAATTTGAAGCAAAATCGACGTATTAGCCACAGCAATTTTTGTTTAACTTTGACTCTAATGTCTAAATCCGTGCTGTTTTTTAACTGATTGGACGCTTCGGTTAACAACTTTTAACAAACAACCTTGCCGAAAATTTTCCACAATCACATACCAAAGAATGGTGTTTCATTTTCAAGACCTTTTTGGAAAATTTGGGGCAACCATTCAACAGGAGCCATGTTTTGCAAATGCCTTAACGAGAAATTAAAAAAATCGGAGCTTAGGAATCGAACAACAGTTTATAGTAAATTCTATCACAACGTATACAGAATGTCAAAGTTCTCCGAGAGATTAGGAATTGTCACAGTATACACTCTAGTAAGTAAATTGTTATCACAAGATGGAACTTGAAAAGATAACTCAATATAAAAAAGAATAGTAGAACAAATCCCAGTGGAGAGTACAGTATTTCAATCAGTTAAGAGTTTGAGTGAACATAATGACCAGAGATTTACTCTTATAGTATATGAGCCCAAAATAATGCTCTAACGAGCTTGAAAGGATAGCTCAATATAAGAGAGCATAGTAAGAATCTCTAATTGTGGACCGGTTGGCTCAGTGGAGAGCACAAGATTACAATCAATTAAGATATTTTAGATCGCAAGCCACAATGGTTCCCAAATTTATTCTCACTATAACGGTATTGACAAAAAATCAACAGAATGAGCAAAAAAATTGCCCTATAAGAACAATGGGTCTAAATAATTAGTTAAAATTGATGACAAATGCAAAAAAATTTTTTAGCGGAAATTTAATCATTCATGCAATCAATTCAGCACAATTAAGTCCTGAAAATCAGGTTTGCCCTTGGAACAAAACTTGATAGTTAGCAAATCATATAAACCAACATATGCGAAAACATAAAAAAAATGAAACCAAAAATATAGACCAAATAAAAACTTGGAGTTCAAATTGAAAGGCCGAAACGAACCTCAAAGCATTTTTCAAAAACTAAAATTGCTGCAAAAAACACGTTTGAGACAGTCACAAGCTTTATTTATGCTTCCACAG
>NW_027450324.1:0-11959 GCF_964194025.1 Convolutriloba macropyga | reverse complement strand
AGAGAGAGAGAGAGAGCGAAAAGGATGGAGAAAGACAAAAAGAACAAGCGAGCGGGCGATCAGTCGAATTGTTTTGACTATCAATGGAAAGACAAAGTGCGAGCAAGCTATTTTAGCAGTCAATGTTTGTAAGACTGGCGGCTTTTGCGGCAAACATTTTTTTTTTCTTTGCATTATTCAGAATTCGTACAGAAATGAAATTGCTGTAACTGTGTTCAAAACTCTATTATCCTGCATTTCAACCAATTCCAATACCACTCACCCGCCTCCCCCGAACGTCAATTGTATTTGTTTTGAAGTTAAATCAGATTCACTCCATTTATCACAATAATTGTAACTCAACCCTAAAATTATAGGTATCACTTTAAAACTCAGGTGGAGGTACCAGGCCAAATGTTGCATATACATGCCGTCCCAGAAGGAACTTACTCGTGCCAATAATCAAAATGATGTGTTTTTACGGGTGGGTGCATAAATGGCTTTCTGGACACACTAAGGGGGCATTAGTGTCTTTCCGTAAACACTATAGGGGCAAAACAGTCTTTCCGCAAATACGACAGGAGGCGGGCGGGGGCAAATTTCTTTCCGCAAAAACGACAGAAGGGAAAAAGTTGTGTTTATGCAAAATAGTACAGGGGGCACAAGTGTCTTTCTGCAAATATTACAGGGAGGGACACAAGTGTCTTTCCGTAAACACAACGGGGTAGGAAACTTTAGTTTTTTTTTCTCTTTATTACCGCTAGCATGCTTGAAACTATTCTTGGAAAATCATTTCAACTTTTTCTAAAAGTTGCATAACCGTTCCTTCTACAATGCCTTTGCCAACAGCTTTTGCTTGGAGAGTATAAAAAAATCACACTATCACAAAGTTATGGAACAAGACAAGATAGACAACTTCTCTCAACCGTTTTGAGCTTTTAAATTAAACCTACTCGGCTGTTTTTGCAGCTGATAACCTTCTGGTAATTTATCTCCAAACGGATTAGATTCATTATAGTGACTTTAATGAACCCTCAATCATTTGGAACACACTTTACACACTTGTTTGTTAAAAAATTGGCGAAGTTTTTCTGCTGATCCATTGGGAAATTCTAACTTCATAAAGCACAAAAGACATGCTTCTATTGCTGATTATAATTAAACTGTGTTGGAGTTATTTAAGAATCAACAGAAACAAAAATCAAACTTTAAATTTTGTGGCCTATTTGGCATATTTTGCCTATTTTTTGCCCATAATGTTTTTAGAAGAGAAAAAATTTCAATTCTACAAAAATTTGAACCTTCAGTTCAAATTTTCAAAATTTTCAATTCCTCTTCATTTATAAACGGAAAAACAAGACAACAGAATCAAAATTCAGTTCATTAAATGCACTTATACATTCATCCATTATTTGAGAAAAAGCACTATAATGGAGTCCTGCAAGAAAGGATTGTAATCTTCATAGAATTTCACGCGTTAGTTCATCTGTTTGAATTGGCTAATTGCCTTGTTTCAAGACAGTATCCAATATTTTCAGACAACAAAGATTTTGTAATTATTCCGGTTGTTGGATTCTGTGGCTGAGAGTTTTGACAAAATTTAGCAAACGCTTTGGTGTTGTAGCAGCAGTTCCTGTTTTCAAGCATACCTTTGCGTGGTTCTTGATGTGCCCTATTGCCAGCGAGAGCTCTTGAAAAATCTGTCTTAATCTCCAGCGTATCCGACGATGTGAAAACATACTTAAAATTTCTAAAAAGGCATGGAAATGAACATGATTTTATTTGCCTAAAAGTCCCCTGCAAACTCAATGAGAACGTGGTAGTGATTAATAGGAATATAATTGCAGTAGAAACTCTAAACTGCGTGCACAAAGCCTAATTCTTCCCATGCGAAACTTGTCAGAATTTATGTTTTTCGCCTATTACAAAATATTCAGAAATTGCTTGAAATTTTCTTAAAGTTTCTAAGTTTTTCTAAATTTCATTGAAATAGGCTGGAGAACGTTTTTACACTTTTACACCATTTTCAATGGTATTTTGTTTCAGTCTCAACTTTGTTCAGTCCAAAATGTGCTCTCGGTTTTTATTTTTTTATGTCTTCTCTTTGTTGCAACTTTGTTGATTGAATCGTTTTCAGTGGCTAAGGTTGCAGCAGCAGCCCGTATTTATGCTGACTGTTAAGATAAGATCTGCAAATCTTCCAAGTTTAGAGTATCTCATTGTTGATTTTCTTGTTCATTACAGACCTTCTTAAACACTTTGAGAAATACCCATGTACCCGTATTTTCATAACACTGTCGCACGGATCAATCTCTTCTCAGTTTTCGAGAATTGATAATATGTCTCCAAATACTGTGTACTTTTCAGCAGTAAAAGGCGTTTTCCAGAGTTCCGGAGGGAAAGTGGGCCGAAAATCATTTTTTAACGGATTTTGCTAAATGATTTTAATGGTAATTGCCTTTCTCTGAGTAAAACACAACATGTGAAGTAGTTGATTTAGGTAAGAGCGATCTTGGTGCATTTTGGAGCTTCTGATTTGAAATTGAGCTGTACCAGATTTTGCAATTTTGTCATTGTTGCAGATAAAACTTGTTACTCTTGCAGTAGCTCAACTTTTTAGCGATGAAAAAACAAATTTGTTTGATTAAAAGTTGTGGCATATAGATTTTGAAGAAGAACCAACATACTTTGATGGAAAACAATGGTGAGCTTTGAATATTACTATAGATACGAAACAATTTAAACTTGTACAGTGAGCGGAAGCCCAGGGGGTTTGATATAAGGTACTATGTACCAAACATATCTGTTTTTTTCCTTGCTTTTCATACATTTTAACGTAGTAAAGCAGAATTTGATCACTACTTAGTCTATGTACATAACAGTTTAAAACACAATTGAACCAGAAAATACTACATAAAATTAGAACACAATCTACTAACTCATGTAAAGAATTATACACCATTATAATAAAAACCTGTGACCGGGAGTGTTTAACATTAAAATAATTTCCCACATGTGGTACTAAGTTCCATATTTGCTTGTTTTTTGCTTTGCACTCAAGAAGGTAGTCGATTTTTTTCTTCCATTATCGACACCTAAAATGGAAAGCGGTATGAAAATAAGTTTCTACCACATTGTTTGTGAGTCTATAGATTCATGAAAGCAAAATATTGTGTAACAGACTCAACACGAAAACTGGATGGTTTATATACAGTATAAGAAAAACAACGATAAGAACCGTTGCAGAACAACTGAACATATCACCATACCAAAAATTGTTCGTCGCAATGTTCAGTTGTTTTCCAGCAGTCGCTTTCGTTGTTTGTATTTTTCTGTGAAAAATCATAGAAGTTGCGAATGGAGTGCGATATAGGATGTCAAGATTGTTCGATATTATGAATCTTCGCTGTCAGTATTTACAGACTCACAAAGAATGAGATACGACATCTTTTTTGTCGCTTTTTTGTTTATTGATTATGGCACAGAAATAATCAACTGAATTCTAGAGTGTAAATCAAAAAAAAACTAGACACATATTAAACTAAGTACCACATGTGTGGAATATGTATGGTTTATGAAATCTCTCAGGTCAAAAGTTTTTATTGTAATTGTGTATAATTACTTTACATGAGTTTGATTGTGTTGTTATTTTATGTATTAATTTCATGGTCAATTGTGCCTAGGACTGTGTCATCCAAATAGACTCAAACGCGATCAAATTCTGTTTTATTACGGTAAAAAGAAGCATAAACAAGAAAAAAGATCTGTTTGTTATGTGGTACGCTATTTAACCCTCTGCTCATCAACACTACCTATCAATGATTTTGCTAAGCAAACAAAATCAGGTTCACTTCCATGTTGTTTCTTAACTTTCGAGTAACCGTTCACATAATTGGATACACTGGAGATTAATGAGGGTGTTTTCAAAAACTCTAGTAGAAAAACTCAGTAGAGTGCAGCAGTAACAACTTCAACGGATGCTCGATAGCAAAACCTGCTGCTACAAGCCAAAAGAGTCCGTCATTTTTCGTCAAAACCCTCGGCTGATTTCTAAATAAGTCATACACAGTTTGAATAGCGTCGACAGATGAAGCAAATATGTTGTGCAGAAATTTGCAAAGAAAGGAAGTTAAATTTTGCCCAAATATATCTTAATAATTATTCTCCATGTTTATGGAAAAATAAGTGTCCAATGAGTTCCACTTGATTGAGTGGTTGATACATGTACTATAATTAGTCTAATATGTTTTGAGCCCAAAATTACTAGAAAGTTATGAGCTGCAGAAACACAATGATTTCTATTTTTTAAAAGGTTACAGTGTTTGAAAAGTTTTTCTATCTTGTCTTCAACCATCAGTTTGTGAAAATTGTCCTTTTGATACCCTCCAAGCAAATATTGGTAAACGCATTCCAGAAGGAAAGGATTTTTAAAACAGTAAAACGTCAATTTTCATGATGATCTTTCAATAGAAAATGTTATGAAAGAGTAAAGTCATTTTTTTGGAGGATTTCACTAAAAGGGAAAATTTCTCACTTTTCATTCAATTACAAATAAAACATATTGTAAATAAAAATTTCTGAAATGTAAGATATCCGGTCTCATGTGTGGAATTTGTATGGTTTATGAAATCTGCAAGGTCACAAGTTTTTATGGTAAATATGTATAATTACTTTACATGAGTTTGATTGTGTTGTTATTTTGTGTATTAATTTCAGGTTCAATTGTGTTTAGGACTGTGTTATCCAAATAGACTCAAACGCGATCAAATTCTGTTTTATTACGGTAAAAAGAAGCATAAACAAGAAAAAGATCTGTTTAATATGTGGTACGCGATATAACCCTCTGCTCATCAACACTACCTCTTGTTCATTTTGCTTAGCAAACAAAATCAGGTTCAGTTCCATGTTGTTACACAACTTTCGAGTATCCTTTCGCATAATTGGATACACTGGAGATTAATGAGGGTGTTTTCAAAAACTCTAGTAGAAAAACTCAGTAGAGTGCAATAGTAACAACTTCAACGGATGCTCGATAGCAAAACCTGCTGCTACAAGCCAAAAGTGTGGGTCATTTTGTGTCAAATCCATCGGCTGATTTCTAAATTTGTCATACACAGTTTGAATAGCGTCAGCAGATGAAGCAAATATGTTGTGCAGAAATTTGCAAAGAAAGGGAGATAAATTTTGCCCAAATGTATCATAATAATTATTTTCCTTGTTTACGGAAAAATAAGTGTCCAATGAGTTCCACTTGATTGAGTGGTTGATACATGTACTATAATAAATCTAATATGTTTTGAGACCAAAATTACTAGAACGTTATCAGCTGCAGAAACACAACAGTTTCTTTATTTTAAAAGGTTACAGTGTTGGAAAAGTTTCTCTATCTTGTCTTCATCCATCAGTTTGTGAAAATGTGTCCTTTTGATACCCTCCAAGCAATTGTTGTTGGTAAACGCATTCCAGAAGGAAAGTTTTTTGAAACGGTGAAACGTCAGTTTTCATGGTGATCTTTCAGTAGAAAATGTTTTGAAATAGTAAGTTCATTTTTTTGTGGAGGATTTTTCTAAAAGGGAAAATTTCTCACCTTTCATTCAATTACAAAAGAGACATATTCTAGTAATCATATAGTAAATAAAAATTTTTGAAATGTAAGATATCCGTTCTCATGTGTGGAATATGTATGGTTTACGAAATCTCCCAGGTCTCAAATTTTTATGGTAAATGGGTATAATTACTTTACATGAGTTTGATTGTGTTGTTATTTTATGTATTAAATTCAGGTTCAATTGTGCTTAGGACTGTGTTATCCAAATAGACTCAAACGCGATCATATTCTGTTTTATTACGGTAAAAAGAAGCATAAACAAGAAAAAAGATGTGTTTGTTATGTAGTACGTTATATAACCCTCTGCTCATCAACGCTACCTCTCATTCATTTTGCTTAGCAAACAAAATCAGGTTCAGTTCCATGTTGTTACACAACTTTCGAGTATCCGTTCGCATAATTGGATGCACTGGAGATTAATGAGGGTGTTTTCAAAAACTCTAGTAGAAAAACTCAGTAGAGTGCAATAGTAACAACTTCAACGGATGCGCGATAGCAAGACCTGCTGCTACAAGCCAAAAGTGTCCGTCACTTTTCGTCAAAACCCTCGACAAAAGAATGCAACAAGAAGAATACTCACGAATCATTAAATTTCAGAAAAGATTTGAAATTGTCTTGAAGCAGAGCAATCAACCAATCCAAACGGATCAATTAACATGTGAATTTCAGCAACGATTGCAGTCCGTTCTTTCTGAACTCATAATATTGCTTTCTGTCAAATACTCGATGTTTTTAGTAGTGCATTTAGTGAATTAGACATTGATACTGTTGTCTTGTGTGTTTGTTTTTCGTATGAAGCGAAAAAAAATTAGAAATAAAATCTCAATTCAATCAGTTAGTTCTGTTAGAGAACAATGCGAAGATCAAAACGAATCAACTCAACATCAATTGTTTTTACAATTGATTTTCCGCTAAAAATGTAAGGGGAAATAAATATTGATGCCAAAAAGGCCAAACAATAGACATACTAGTTTTTATTGGCTGATTTCTGAATAAGTCATACACAGTTTGAATAGCGTCGGCAGATGAAGCAAATATGTTGTGCAGAAATTTGCAAAGAAAGGAAGTTAAATTTTGCCCAGATGCATCATAATAATTACTTTCCATGTTTACGGAAAAATAAGTGTCCAATGAGTTCCACTTGATTGAGTGGTTGATGCATGTACTATAATTAATCTAATATGTTTTGAGACCAAAATTACTAGAACGTTATCAGCTGCAGAAACAAAATAGTTCCTTTATTTTGAAAAGTTACAGTGTTGGAAAAGCTTTTCTATCTTGTCTTCATCCATCAGTTTGTGAAAACGTGTCTTTTTGATACCCTCCAAGCAAATGTTGTTGGTAAACGCATTCTAGAAGGAAAGGTTTTTGAAACGGTAAAACGTCAATTTTCGTGATAATCTTTCAATAGAAAATGTTTTGAAATAGTAAGGTTCTTTTTTTTGTGGAGGATTTCACTAACAGGGAAAATTTCTCACCTTTCATTCAGTTACAAAAAAAAACATATTCTAGAAATCATATAGTAAATAAAAATTTTTGAAAGGTAAGGTATCCGTTCTCATGTGTAGGAGTTCAGTAGAGTGCTAAATTTGTCACCGTTTCAGTAGGCAAAAATTTTATTTCAATGACCAATTAGTAAGGAAGGATTTCAATCAAAATAGGCAGAGTTCTCACTTCTTTTTCAGTTGTAAAACGTCTTTTTAAGGTGAGCATATATTAGATAAACTTTATTCAATTGTAAAGAGTCCATTTTCATATCTAGGATACTTTACATAACCCTACTCACTTTTTGCGCGAACAATTTTTTTAAGTGGTATTTCTATCGATAATATGTACCGCTTTCTCGAAGAATTTCTGATTAATGATGGGCCTCAGTTCTTTGACTCCAAACAGCAGAGGGCAATTCTCCAAAAATTACATTTGCTAATTTTTGTTAAACAAATTTTAAATTTGAAATATAACTTACACTTTGGCTTTTTGATATAAAAGATGAGTGAAGGAAAGAGTGATTTTATGTTGCCGAGTATGGATATGGATTGTACTTTTGTTGTTAAATTTTACTATTCCATTCCGTTGTATGACCGCTAAATTTAGCATCAGAAAATCTACCCCCCCCCCCCCCCCCCCTACGATCGTACGGATCTTCTTTGAGCCCACTGAAGTAACATTTTGCGACAAAATGCAAATCCTAGATTCCAGTTAGGAAGCTTAATCCCAGATCACTTTTTCCTCGCAGAGAAAAGTTCACACCATTTGGTTATGTGGAGAATTTGATCAAGTCCAGGGATCGCCAGTCAAACGCAGACAACCGGGTCGAAGGTTTTTAACAAAAATTTATGTAAAAAATGCACTGATAAGCGCTGAAAATTTCTTTTTCAGCGGAAAAACCTTTCGAATTTATCCGTTTATTGCGCTGATTTTTCAACACAATTATTATATTTCAGCGCGCATTACTAGGCAATACCATGGCTAAAATCGACCGATGTAAAAAAAATGACATCGGTGCATACGGGGGCCATATTTAATAGTAAAACATGTGAAACGGCGATTTTAGAGCCCGTCAGCCCATTTTGAATAAAATATTACTTTTATTTCATGGCTATTTGATCACAATTCCAGGATGCCAGATGACAGTGTCATGTGGCGTCCTAAAATTGATGCGTTGTGGCCACCACATGACCGTCCAGTGGAGCCCATGTGACAAATTATATGAATAAATTATCCGTAAATTATGTGAAAATTTATGTTTTAGCGTCCGTTTTGGTTTCATGTTTTGCAGTTAGAGCAGTTAACTTGCAGAGCTGTCGTTAGGGTGATAAATACACAGCTGAACACAGTTGGAGGCAGTTTGAGGCATACAGCGCTGCAACAGTTTGTCTGATGACAGCAGTTTACTTAAATGTTGCAAGAAATTGCGCTATTTTTGATGCTTTTCATTGAACTAACTAGACTGATCTCTCCAACTAATTTGATGCTAATACAAATATTTTGATTAGCTGTTTGTGATTTTGATGTATTTTCAATTCTATGATAAACACGATTTAAAATATTTTACTTTGATATCTGGTTTTTTAAATGAGTTACTACAATTAAAACAATCACGAAGAGACAATAATAAAACACTGATTGATGATTTCTGATAAACATGATTGTTGAACAGTCCATCGAAAGAATTCAATTTAACAGTTCGAAAATATCCGAGTCAGCATCAGCAGCAGCAGCATCGTTTTCGCTCTTGCAGATGGAGTCGCAAAAAATGTAACCATTGAAACTTTCTGCAATAGCTTCTCTGTAACTCGGGTTCTTTTGGTAGAACCCGATTACTCCTTGCAAATTGATTTAATACAACTAAAAACATAGTGATTCGTCTAAGTGAGTTATGTCTGGCGGATCGCGAAATCAGACTGCCCTGCCATCCCAGACAAGAGATCCCACTTTGCACCCAGAACTGTGTCCCAGACGGCTGTACTTTTTTGATTATCACCGGAACAGATAGAATATTTCACCTAAAAGAGATCAGACCTAAAGCATTTGATTTTATGAAAGGGAGAGAGATGAAACCGGTTGGCATTGGTTTTGTTAGTTAAATGAAAGAGAGAGAGAGATTTGAGAAAATACTACTTTAATTGCAAACAAATACTATGTAATAACCAAAACACTGAATTTGCAGTAGTAAAATCCAAAAGTTCCTTGTTTTCGGATGTTGCAACGCACAACTCTCTTTGCTGCCACCATTTTTCGCGTCTCTTGGCCATCCCAATTGCTCTCTTGATGACAGAAAATATGACAAACGCCCGATCTATTTTTTGGCGATCTTCTATGTTTGGCAGAGCTTTTGGCATGTGATAGTTTTCATCCAATAAGTAGACATTTGAAGCTGGCAGTTGTATGAAAACATGTTCATTGTCAATGTCACGCAAATTTGCCATCGCCACCTTTTGCTCCCCATTAAAAATAAGCGCTCAAGTCTGTATGTACAATCGTAAAATTTCCAAATGCTATCTTTCACTAAAATTCCGTTTCGACATGGAACAACAGTGCGCTGAATATGACAATTTTCACTGTATAATAGCAGCAGCCCAGGGTGATATAACTTTGTTTGCCCTCCTGGCTCGGAATTGTTTCTCTGGTTTACTTACTATTCGGGGCTTCATTGTCGATTGTTCCATAAACTTGTCTTCTATGGAGTTCGCGACTTCATCGGGAGCAGATTTCCACTCAAGAAGCCTAAGCTGAGTGTATCTGATAACTCCAACATCTTATCAAATTGTTTGCACTTTCATCTGCTGAAGGAAGGGGTTATTGGTAATAATTAACCTTTTTCGGCGAACCGATTAATCCACCACATTTTTGTTTCGCGCTTCTGCTGGAGGGATGAGAGTGACATCAGTTTCAGCTGCTGTGAAATATACAACATCCTCATATTGGCGGCGCTCTAGTTTATGTTTTAGGTCTATTTTACGCGTATTTCTTTTGCTCGAACTCAGTTCATTGTTTACTAATTTTCGGACACACCACTTTGCTTGCTCTGTTTTCTGGGGGATATCAAAGACGTGTTCACTGAACTTCTCCCTGCCAGTTAATGAACTTAATTTAAACGAACTAGGATCTGATAAATCCAATGACTGTGGCACACTCCCAAAGGGACGCAGAGCTTGAATATTTTCCTTCACAATGAAGATCTCAGATGATAAAGACATTGGCGATCGATCTGGTAAAGTAGAATCAAATTTGTAGAATCAAAAGCAAAAAGCAAAATATATGAACATAGGTGTATGAATGAGTGATTTGACGATTCTCTGATTTGAGGCAATTGAATGATTCACTCTTTTACAATTTATAATACTCTTGAGAACGCTGGGAGAAGTAAAACTGTAAAACTTTATGTAAAAGTTTTAATGCGGTCTATTGAGGCATTCGTTGTTACTGGTGGTTATCATAAGCGCCTATCCAATAAACCATTTATGCTATATTGGTAAAAGAGAATATTCATTTTTCTGTAATCGGCAAATTACCGTTCGTAACTAAAACTATGCAACTCTGTGATTAGATTCTACAACAAATTTAGTGTGCCTTCACATAAGTGCTCAAATACCTGAAGATTAAACTGGTACAAAAATTTCACGGAAGAGGAGAATGACAGAGCCTCACGTAAACGCTGCCGTTATGAAATACGTCAATTCCTGCCGATGAAAAAATTTTTGCTCAAAATGAAAACAAAGGTAAGGGAAGAGGAAATGTTAACGGTATTCTTTTTGTGGCGTTTCGAGTGACGCAAATCGTTATTGAATGTTCAACCAAAATACCTTGGACCTCGATAAGGACAAATTGCGTTGCGCGACAGATTTTGCCAATTGAAAATCTTTTTGAGTGTAACAGTTATCGGAACAGAGAATCTCTTTGTATTTAACGGTCAATTTATACAGTTTGCTGATGCCCAAACCCCACGAAAATCTTTTCATCAACAAAACCGGAATGTGTGTAGCGGCCAAACAAAAAAGTTCACTTCGATTTCAGATTGCTACGTGCAATTCAACTCTGCAATGTTTAGAGGAGACAATCGACTGAAACTTCGCCAAAGCCCAACTTGTGGGCTATAGTGCAATTCTGAGAGCTAAATTGCTAGAAGGCTACGCAGATTTACGTGACGGATTAACACTCCAAAAATGGTGCTCTGGATCCAGCACGGGTGCCCGATGCTTCTGGGACGATGTTATGACTTTTGCCGGCACTCAGAAGATATCCATTGAGATGTTGATAATTAAATTTTAGAAGAAGCTCAACCAAAAAAAATAAGGGAGGAAAAACAGCAAACCAAATTATCCATATAAAAAAATACTCCATGTCCTGTTTGGAACTGAAGACAAAGAGGATATGGAGAATTTTCAAGACGAGCTTACTTTTGCCGCAAAAACATAACATTGGACGAATTTTTTGTATTTTTTCATAGAATCTGCATATAGTTGGCTTAGGACGGGAAAAAATCGATCCTCCTTTACGAACGCTAGGTATCAAAAACTGATCATTGATGCAACCATTTACGGAGATTTTTACCCCGAAAGGACATATTCAGGCTTCAGAACGAGTCTAGTTACAGCTGTCAAGTACTTTGCGTACAAAAACTTTGGATGTGTAGTCTACAGCGGACTTCAAATAGACATTTGCTGAGATTGGAAGAAAACATCACAAGACTTGCATTCAGAATACTGAATAAATCTGTAATAAGTCCACAGTCATTTCAAAGCGGGATTCCTTCTGCTGTCAAGGGAAGTGAACACCTTTTTTTACTTCAGAAAGTTTTCAAATAGCTACGCCCTTCAGAAACAAAAGTAAAAGAAAGATTGCAAACTTATAACATTTTTGTGTTAACAG
>NW_027450323.1:0-20661 GCF_964194025.1 Convolutriloba macropyga | reverse complement strand
AGCAGATAGTGAGAGGACACCCAAGAGCAGGACTTGCGGTGAGAGCGGGCGACGGAGGACCCGCAGACGGAGGAGACGGAGAGAGACTGGCAGCACCGCAGGCGATGCGGGGCAGCAGTGGGACAACAGTGAGAACGTGGGACCCGCGTCGTGTTGGGTTTGAGCAACGCCTATCTGCAGGGTGGCACAAAAGATCAGGAGCGTACAGTCGGAAAGCCGTCTCGGCCTCATCAACGGACGGATCCTCAGGCTGGGATTCTGCATCTGACGGACGATCTGCGTGCAAAGGGACACACAGCCCGACAGGGGCTCAGGAATGTCACATCCAGACATGGGAACAAAGGTGCGACAGCGGCCCCGCAGCTCCGGCGAAACACACACACACACACACACACACACACGTGTAAGTGTCGGTTCAGTGGAGGACAGCGGTGGTGCCCACCTGCCCGCGACATGCCGAGGAGGCGGCTCCCAAGCCGTCTGAGGAAGGAAGGGCTGCGCGGGGAGAGGGAGGGAGCTGCTGTTGCCTCCTCCGTGTCAGCGGTGATCTGCAACGCAGTGCCCTCAGCCGATGAAGACTCAGCAGCAAACGGAGAGGCGACAGGTTCACTCTCCAGACCCGCGACGGCAGGAACCGAATCTCTGTTGTCTTCTTCCCCCAAGGCATTCGTGCGGTCCGCCGCGCGAGGTGTCAGGGCGTCAGCCAGCTTCGCCTGGATGGATGCATTGACCGCGGCGGCCGACTGGCCCGTAGCGGCCAGGTGAGCCCGGATGCAGACGCCATCCTGGGGCAAGGCGGTATCCGAAGAGGCGATGTCGAGAGAGCGGAGCGCCTCAGCCAGAGCATCGCCGTCGTGCTGCGGGGGCATCAAGACGTGGAGCTTCCCAGGAGGGGCCGCCTCGATGGTGTGCCACAGCTCCAGCAGGCACCACAGCCTCGACAGAACGCGCCCTCGGGGGTCCATCACCAGAAAGGTGCCGTCTGCCGAGGCTGCCAATGCCACAGCAGCCTCCAGCGCCTTCAGGTCGGCGGGGTGATCCCCAGGCAGATGCTGACTGACGGCAAACACGTCGAGCCAAACCCGCGTGGCTGCTTGCTGGCTCTCCTTCTCCCCTCTGGCATCAGAAAAGTGGCTGCGGACTAAATTCAGGGTGTAGGTCAGCGGGTTAACGCCTGGCCACTCGCCCGTGGGCGCCAACCTCATGTGGCTGATGAAAGCGGACGGCGTTCCGACGTGGTCCTGGTCCAGGATGTCGGTGAGGGCCAGCCGCTCCCCCGATGGACTGCGGCACATCAGGCTGAGAGCGCAGTTGAGCGTTGGGAGGTCGTAGTCGCCTGCCACGCTGGCAAGAGCGTCAGCAACACCTTCAACCACGGTGAGGCTCACTCCCCGGCACTCTGAGGGGGTGGCAGAGCGACAAATCTGCGGCTGTCCGCTGAGGCAACCGCGGCGGCCAAGTTCGGTAGTCAAGGCCTGATGCACACACAGGAGAAGCTTAGCTGCTCGGTGATGCAATAGCCGGAGCCCCGGCGCCGCCCTGCCATCCTTAGTGCGGACGCCGGTAATCAGCCGTGCCTTTCAAAATGTGGGGCCTCCCGTCCGCACCTCCTTGATGGCCTCGGCCTTGTCATAGTCCACGCCAGCTTTCCCGACAATAGCCTCCACAAGAGAAAAGTTCACCTGCGGCAGCGGACCGAAAATCGATGGGTGTCATCGTGGCCGCAATACGAAAGGGGCCGTCCATGACAAGAGGACGGGGCAAGTCAGGGTGCAAGGACGAGGGGGGAAGAGAGACGGAGGCGCAGAGGGGTGGCAAACCTGGAACTGCTGGAAGGACACTGTGCCGTCCGGGTCGGCCCCGAGGCAGGCCGCCAGCTGGGCCACCACCTCGTCTTTGCTGCCCCAGAAGGGCACAAGGCTCAGCCGCAGCACCGCCTCTGCCATGTCCGCCGCACTGATAATGCCATCTCCGTCAAGGTCGAACCTGTTTCCAAAGGGATCAGAGCGCATGGATGTTATCAAAGGTCGTCAAGGCCTCGTCCATTTCTGGGGGTGCAGTGGGTTGCAGTGCTTCCCTACCAACCCCTTCACTTGCGGCTCGGCGGGGGCGGGGGCAGCAGCGATGGCTGATGTTGTGTGAAATTCATGGTGTCGAACTGCACCTCAGATGACAGACAAGCGGGTCACCTGTGGAAGAGCTTCCGAACCTTCACCAGGCCGCTGTCGGTGGGGTCGCCGGCGCCCGCTGCATTGTCCGACCCTTTAGCTGCTGTGGGCAGCAAACAGTCCTCCTGGGATGACCCCTCTTGAGCAGCGTCTGCGGCGGCTGGAAACTCTGTGCTCCGTTGTGCACCGTCGGACTCGCCGGCCCCGTGCTCTGCAACCACACAGACCAATTGCATCAGCAGGTGGGCTGCTGCTGCTCAGAGCAGGCAGGCCGACGTCGAGGGGCAGGCAAGCGAAGTCCTGCGTTGGGGATGAAGGATTAGGAGCCCACGCAAATGTATGCCTCGGGGGCATGCCGGGACAGACAGGCTTGAGGGAAACGGCCATCAGATCAGCCGCTCCCAATAGCCACGTCACAGCCCCGCGTATCAGAGGGTGGCGGTTGCAAGCAAGGAGGAGTGGTACCAAGGGACAGATCCCTTGATACCGTCATACCAAGCCATATTGGAGTGCTAAGGGTAAGAGCTGTCCTGTGATTACAGGATCAGCACGCGGTGCCATACATACATCACACAAGGAGGGCACCCGGGCGATGGGCGTTGGGCCCACGGCTGTCTTAGGCGGAGTGGGAAGCTCTGTCCCCCTCCAGCAAGTCACCTGAGTGAGCAGGCGTCAGCGAGCCGGCAGCGGCGGCCAGGTCCCCCGACATGGCGGCGGCGGTGGCCACCTTCTCAGCATCCGTGGCTGTTGATGATGCAGGCTGGGACATAGCTGCCGTAGGCTCCCGAGGAGGGCTCAGCGAGGCGGTCTCGTCCGCCTTACCGGGGCTCAGGCAGTCAGCATTGTCGTCTGTGGCCGCGGCCGCCTCCTCTGAAGCACTGACTGTCTCGTTGGCATGCACGGTTGCACTGTCTTCCGAGGGAGAGGAAGTTGCAGGCGTCTCGTTGATAGCAAGAGCAGCAGCCCCCTCTTCCGGTGAAGCCGGAGCCGCCTCAGCAGCCGCTGCGGTGTCAATCTCGTCAGGAATGGCCTCGGACTCAAATGGAGACGCTGTCGTCTCCCCCGTCTTCAGGCTCCCGCCCTCCCCGGCCTTCGTTTCTGCAACCTCTGCATCCTCGCACTCAGGCTCGGGCGACTCAGGGCAGTCCCCCGCCTCCTTGCTGGGTGAGGCCCCGTCGTCCTTGTTGCCCACCTCTGGGGCGGAGGCCTCATCGTCTGGGCCAGGGGGTGTCAAATCTGCAGCAATCGAAGCATCAGGTGGAACCGAGTTGTCTTGGTGGGGCTGCGCTGCCTTGATGGCCTTGTCCTCGCCCTCTGCCGTCCCCGAGGTTGCAGAGGGGGCCTCAGGCTTGCTCTCAGGGGAGCCTCCGGAATGCGAACTCTCAGTCGGCTCCGCTGGTCCTGCTGGGGTCGGCTCCTGAGCGGCGGCGTTCTGGCACTCCTCTGCAGGGGCAGCAGTGTCTGCCGCCACTGTGTCATCAGCTTCCGGCTCTGATGAAGTCTTTGCCGCCGCCTCCCCAACCTCATCTGTCGTTCCTTCCTGGACCACTGCAACCTTCGCCTCAGGTTCAGGCTCCGGGGCTGCTGGGGGATGGCTCCCCTCCGCCTGCTCCACACATGACCCCACGTCCTCACTGCCCGCCTCTGGAGTGGAGCCCTCGTACGCTCCACCAGCAGGCGTCACCTCTGCACTAGCTGGGGCGTCTGCAGAGACAGCAGTGTCTTGCGACGACTGCGTGGTCTCCTTTGCCTTGTCATCGCCCTCTGACTTTCCTGGGGCTGCACAAGGGGCCTCAGGCTCACTGTCGGCCGCCCCCCCTGGTCCTGAGGGGGTTGGCTCCTGGACGGAATCTTCCTGGCAATCTTCTGCAAGGGCAGGGGTGTCTGCCGCCACTTTGGCATCGGCTCCCGGCTCTGATCGAGTCTTTGCCGCCGCCGCCTCCCCAACCTCATCTGTGGCTCCTTCCGGGACCGCTGCAGCCTTCGCCTCAGGTTCAGGGTCCAGGGATGCTGGGGGATGGCTCCCCTCAGCCTGCTCCATGCATGACCCCACGTCCTCACTGCCCATCGCTGGAGCGGAGGCCTCATCGGCTCCACCAGCAGGCATCACCTCTGCACTAGCTGGGGCGTCTGCAGAGACAGCAGTGTCTTGCGACGACTGCGTGGTCTCCTTTGCCTTGTCATCGCCCTCTGACTTTCCTGGGGCTGCACAAGGGGCCTCAGGCTCACTGTCGGCCGCCCCCCCTGGTCCTGAGGGGGTTGGCTCCTGGACGGAATCTTCCTGGCAATCTTCTGCAAGGGCAGGGGTGTCTGCCGCCACTTTGGCATCGGCTCCCGGCTCTGATCGAGTCTTTGCCGCCGCCTCCCCAACCTCATCTGTGGCTCCTTCCGGGACCGCTGCAGCCTTCGCCTCAGGTTCAGGGTCCAGGGATGCTGGGGGATGGCTCCCCTCAGCCTGCTCCATGCATGACCCCACGTCCTCACTGCCCACCGCTGGAGCGGAGGCCTCATCGGCTCCATCGGAAGGCATCACGTCTGCATCAGCCGGAGCCTCCAGATGCACCGCACTGTCTCGCGGTGACTGCGTGGTCTCCTCTGCCTTGTCGTCGCCCTCGGCCTTGCACTGGGCTGCACAGAGGGTCTCAGGCTCGCTGTCGGCTGCCCCCCCTGTCCCCGAGGGGGTTGGCTCCTGGACGGCAGCGTTCCGGCAATCCTCTGCAGGGGCAGTGGTGTCCGCCGCCGCTGTGGCATCAGCTTGGGGCTCTGATGGAGTCTTTGCCGCCGCTTGCTTGCCGTCGTCTGTTGCCGTTGCTTGTGGGGCCGCTGCAACCGTTGGCTTAGGGCCAGGGGGGTGACTCCCCTCAGCCTGCTCCATAGACGTCCCCAGATCATGACTGCTTTCCTCTGGAGTGGAGGCCTTGTTGTCTCCACCAGCGGGCGTCACATCTGCCCCAGCTGTGGCCTCCGGTGGGGCGGCATTGTCTTGTGGTGACTGTGCGGCCTCCTCTGCCTTGTCGTCGCCCTCGGCGTTCCCCGGGGTTGCGCAGGGGGCCTCAGGCTGGCTCTGGCAGTTGCCTGCCTCCGGGGCGGAGGCCTCGTCGCCTGTGCCAGGGGACGCCTCATCCTCACCAGCCGACGCTCTAGGTGTGACTGCATCGGAGTGCGGAGTTTGTGCCGCGCTATCCCCATGGGATGCAAGAGAGGCTCCAGCTTCAGGGGGATGGCCTCCTGCAGGATGCTCTCCATCAGCTGGCTCTGCCTTTTTTTCCGCAGAGGTCAACTCCTGGCCAGCGTCAGCCGAAGCTGCAGCCTCGCCGTCCTGTGAAGCTGCTGAAACTCCCTCCTCAGCCGCCGTGGTCTCCACCTGCTGGGATAAGATTTCGCTGTGAGATGGCGACTCTGTCGACCGCTGTTCGGCCTCCATCTTCTCCTCCTCGACCTCTGCCACAGTCCCTTCGGCACCCGCAGCACCCTCAGGCTTGGCCGCTTGAGGTCCGGAGCCGTGACCTCCGGCTGCCTCATGCGCTGATGAGCCCTTGATGGGAGTGGCCGGCGTGGAAGCACGGAGGTCCTCTGAAGGCTGGGTCTGACCTTCACCGCGTTCTGCGTCATGTGCGGAACCATCAGTGTGAGAGGACTGAGCTGCGTCCTCTGGGTCGTTGCGGGCCTCCGCCTGCGAGGACGGCTTCGCTGATTCCGCCTCGCCCCCCTCGCTGTCGACCTCTGTTGCCTTCCCTTCGGTTGGCGCTGCTCTCGTGGACCCACTCTCAGGAGCTGCAGGTGAGGGGCCGGCCTCAGCCTTAGCATCCCCCACGGAGTCCCGATCCTTGTCAGCAGCAATTGGGGGAGAAACCGTGCCATCAGCCTCAGGGGCCGTTGCGCTCTCACTGGCTGTGGCCTCCGATGGGACCGTGGCGGCTTCCACGGACTTCCCGTCCTCCTCAGTCTCACCATCGCCCTTTGCCTGCTCGTGGGATGCGGCGGGGGCTTCAGGCTCAATGTGAGGGGCTCCTTCACAGGGCTCACCCTCAGCCCGGTCCGGCTCGCAAGATGGAGAAGCAGCCGCGGCGCTCTCTTCACGCAGTGGCGCAGCTGTCTTGGTGGGTGTCGCTTCTCCCTCAGGGCCAACGTCAGCTTTGGAAGGCAGCTGTGCTGACTCTGCCTCCCCCCCCTTCTCCTCTGTTGCCGTCCCCGGAGTTGGCGCTGAGCCGGTGGACTCAGTCTTGGGAGCTGCAGGCAGGTCCGTCTCCGGTTTGTCGGCGGACTCTGTTGCCTCGTGTTGCTGTGTAGGGCCGCTGTGTGGACCGCTCTCACACCCTTCAGTTTGGGAGTGCCCCTTGGCCTCCTGCACCGGGGATGGAGAAACGAGCGGCTCGTCACTGACAAGAGGCGGAGCTGAAGCATGGCTGTCTTTCGAAGAACACTCAAGATCCTCTGAGGCTTCAGTAGCTGCACCTCCCAGGGCGACAGCTTTGTTCGGCGACTCCAGCGGCGCTTCCTGCTCGTGTCCGTGGCCAATATCCTCTTGGGGCGTGGGTAGAGATGGTTCCACGGGCGCTGTCTCAGCGGGAGCCTCAGCTTTGAGGCTCTCCTGTGTGATATCCTCTGCGGCTGAGGTGACCGGATCCTGATCAGCAAAGCTCACAGCGGAGTCCTCGGCCGTAGTCTCCTGGGAGGCAGCCGCGGTGTCTGTGGCCTGGACCATGGTCTCACTCTCGCGCTCAGCCGGTACTGCGTCCGCCCCCTCCCGGGCGGCTCCCAGTGGAGCAGAGGCAGGAGTGGTCTCAGCGCCATCGGCCTGCGGCGGGACGTCCTCAGCTTTTGGCACTGGCGCCGCCTTCTTCTCGTCTACTGTGACCTCGGGGTGGTCCTCCTCCGATGCTGGGTCGCCCTTGGGCCCAGGCTCATGAGCGCCAGCGGGTTGGTCCTCTTTAGCTGCCACTGGCTCCTGCGCCGGGGAGATCAGCTCTGTGTCGGACTTCACCACAGCATCACTGGCAGCCGCCGAAATGCCACTGGCTGTACGGTGCGCACCGTCGTCAGCCGGGACAGCCGCATCTTGCGGTGATGAGGGTTGGTCGGGGTCCTCGCAAGCGTCATCTTGAAACTCTGCCCTACTCTTTCTCATCAGGCTTCTCAACCTGAGCAGGCGCTTCGCCTTCAGATCTTCCTCTGGCGGGGAGGATGCCATCGCCGGCTCAGCAAGGTCCTCGCAGCCACTGGGCGCAGGCATTGAAGTGGCGCAATCTCCTGATGTGTCGGCAGCCTTGGAGCTATCCTCTGCCACAGGGACGGCGTCTGCTGCAACATCCTCGGGATCCTCCATGGAGTGGAACACTTCCGGCGGGTCGTCATCCAATTCCTCCGTGATAGCCTGGGCTTCACTCCCGACGCCGTGTGAGTCCGCCTCCGTTTGTGATGACGACCCTGTGGGAACATTCGTCCTGCTCTTCCTCAAAAGGCCCTGCAGCCTCATGACCCGCTTCACCCGGATGTCCTCCTTCACCTCCTCCGGGGAGCTGCCGGCCGACGGCTCTGGGAGGTCCTCGACAGTGCCTCGCTCCGCCACAGGGGTAGGGCTGCCTTCTGGCTCAGCCTCCGCCTTTGGTGTCACACAGCTCGCTTCAGCCGGGGGAGGAATCTCACTGGCGGGTGACGTCTGTGACTCACGCAGCTGCGACTCGGCCTCCGGTGGAGAGGAGCCCTTGGCGGGAGGGAGTTCTTCAGTGGCAGGCGCTGCGGCTGCCTGGGCTGGCGATTGCGATGGCCCGGGCATCCCGTCAGTGGCAGAAGGGGAGGCCGGGGGGCTTGGCGATGGCGTGCCTGCCTTGGATTCAGCCTTGGGCCGCAGAGCGCCACCCACCGGAGAGCCAATGGTGTTCGGGAGTGGAGGAGGTGTCGGAGGGGGAGATCCCTTCCTCGCCCTCTGCGGGGAAGGAACTTTGTCGCCACCTTGCGCGGCACCAGCTGCCTTGAAGACAGCGTCCAGATCAGTGCGGCAACTCGCTTCGGCTGCAGTTTCACCCCCTGCTACTGCAGGACGAGAGCCTGGGCCGGAGGTACGGTCAGCAGAGGGAGCAGAGGCCCTGCCCCCAGGGCGCATGTCTCGGTCTCCACCGCCCGCTGCGGTAAGCTGTGCCTGTGCAGCCCTGACCCAGCTGCCGCTGCTGCCGCCTGACTTGTTCCAGGAGTAGCGGCCAGTGCTCTCTGCGGCCGACCGCGGCGTCTCCTGGGCATGGGAAGCAGAAGAGAAGAGCTTGACCAGCTCCGACACCGGCCTCTTCTTGGAACGCAGCCCCGGGCTTTCCCCAACGCCGCCGGCGGTGGCATACGAAGCTGACGGCTTTTTGTCTTCGTCAATCGAGGGCCTCTTCCTGTTGATCGGAGGCTCTGCGTTCGGGCCTGGTCTCGGGCTAAGCCAGGGAAAGCGGACGGGGCGTCCAGGAATGACGTTGCTCCTCCGGGCCGCAGCCGCTGCAGCGGCAGTTTGCCGGGGGTTAATCGGTGGGTGTAGGCGGGCGCCGGTCGAGGCGATGCTGGCTCCCTGCCTGGCCGCAAGCTCTCTGTTGAAGGCGGCAACAATATCACGGATCGGTGTGAGGGGGGGAAGATCCGGGGTGACCGAGGAGGGGCGCGGGCTAGGGGCAACGTTGCCTCTTTGCCTGTCCATGATCTCCTGGTTCAAGGCTCTGACAACATCCCGGATGGGTGTGACGGGTCTCACGGTTTCCGAGCTGGCAGGGGGTGGAGGAGTTACAGTGCCATCCCCCGCAGCTGGTCTCGGTGCCGGAGGCGTGGCCACCATAGAAGCAGTAGAAGCAGCCGCCACCGTTTCTTGCCGACTGGCGTCTGCCACGGCTGACGTGGACGGCACACTCGCAGGCTCCTCTTCCTCATCGACGTTTGTGCCCGTCGCTGCAGTGTCGGCGTCAGCGGAGGCTGGAATTCCTGCAGTTGATGCCTGCCCAGACTGGCTCTGAACCTGTGCCTCAGGCTCGCAGCCTGCCGTGTCTGCTGGAGCGACAGGTGCGGCTGAAGGGCTATCCAGCTCAGCGCTGCCTCCGGGTGCAGTTCCGGCTGCGCCATTTGCTTCATCGCCGCTCTCTTCACCGCGCTCAGACCTTGACGTGGCAGACTGGAAGTCTCCCGCGTCACAAGTCTCTTCAGTGACCTGAGGCTGTGACTCCTTGGAGCCCAGCTGAGCGTCCTCGATGGAGGGCTCAGATGACACAACATGAGGAGCTGGAGCCGGTTGAGCAGCCTCGGCGGCAACAGAGGCCGGCTCGGGAGAGGCCGTGCCAGACCGATGTTCGTCATCGGGCGCCGCAGCTGTAGTTGTGGGATCTTGTTCTTCGCTGTGGGCCTCCCCAGGAGGACACGAGACGGCGGCTGCGGCCTTCACAGGGCTCCCATCGCTGCCTGCATCAGGCAACTTATCCTCCGCCAGGTCCGGAAGCACAGCAGAGGAGGCCTTTGCCAACCGCAAGGGCTTCTTCCCGGGGCTCACCGCCCCTGATGCCTCCGTCTCAGAGGCTGCAATGCTGTACATGCTGTCTGAGCGCTGGCCCAGGAGGCGCCCGCCTTCAGAAGCTGATGCAAAGGACCGCTCTGAGGGTTCGGCATCCGTCACGAAGCCCGCAGCGGTGTGTAGGGAGACATCACTGCCGCTGGCTAGCAATGACGACATGGCTCGGGAGGAATCGTTTGCTGACACAAACGAGCCTGGAGCGTTGTCCTCCTCTGTAGCACCGGAGCTTGGAGCAGCCTCTGCTGGCGCCTTAGACAGGTCAGCCTGACCAGTGATTTCCGCCAGCAGAGCCTTCACGTCGGATTCTTCCATAGCCCATGGGGAAGGAGGGGTACCGGAGCCGGGAGGCTTAGCGGCTGGGGAAGTGGTGGTCGAGTCCTTGCTCGTCCGGGTGGGAGTTGCTGCCGTTGTCGGCGGTTTCACCTCGGCGGGCTCCTCCTTGCGTGTTTGGGAAGCAGCAGGACGCTCCGACCTCCCGCTGTCACTGGGCGGGGTTGGCGTGATCGGGTCGGTTTCCAGCCCTTCAGATGGTGGCTCTTCATGGTCAGGCGGCGCGACAGGGGCAGCCTCAGCCAATGCAGGGCCGCAGCTCGGAGGTGACACAGGCTCGGCCCCTGGGCTAGCCTCTAGAGCTGCTGCGGGTAGAGCCTGTGATGGCTTGCCCTCAGTGGCTTCGGCTGGACCCGCTTGCGCTTCAGGCGCCGCAGGGCTGCCGGGGGTCTTTGGAATGCTCTGATTGTCCTCAGTTGGCAGAACCGAAGCTTTTGGGGACGAGGCTTCAGACGGCTCTCCACCTTCCAACGCTCGGGCCTCGCCCGTCTCCACCAGAGAGCTCTCCTGTGCTTCCTGCGAGGTTTCATCCGAGTGCTCCACGATTGGCTTCCCTTCTCCAGGAGTGGGTGTCGTGGATGGCCCGGCGTCACCATGTGCAACAGCAGAGGGGAAATTCTCCTCGCCCTTGGAGTCGCCGTGTGGTAGGGGGCTCGCGGTGTCTTCCTGTGCTGCGCTCGAGGACGGCTCCGCCTTCGTGTCTGTTGTGGGGCTGCTTGGCGTGGGTGGGTCCGCAGTTCCGGGTATTGGCTCGGGCGGAGCTCTGGTGTCATTGCAACTTGGATCCACGGCAGCAGGCTGTGGTGCCCCAGGGGAGCCAGCTGTGTCATCAGCAGGCCTGTCAACCGCTGGGGTGGGCAAAGATGGCTGCTCTTGACTGTCTGCATGAGCTTCTGGTGTGACTTCCTCTGGTGCAGCGGTGGGTTGCTGGTCAGCTGGGTCTCCCTGAGATACGTCCTCATCAGGAGGAGTCTGGGCAGAAGCGACCGGGGCAGGTGCGACACTGCTGGGCACAGGCACAGGAGTCGCATCTGCGTCATCTGCTGCAGGCTTGGCCTCAGACGGCTCTGCCGCGACAGCCGCTTGAGTGGAAGGCACCTGTTCTGTCGCAGGGCTCCCAGGTGGTGAATGCGGGCTGGTAGAGGCAGGATGCGAACCATCACGAGCAGGGGAAGACTGCTGGCTAGGGAGAGCTTCCCCGGCGCTACGTGACCCATCGGCGGGCTGCACGGGAGAGCCTGGCAGTGCATCTGCAGGGCTGGGGCAGTCTGTTTTCGGGGATCCCTCCGCAGGCGGTGATTGAAGTGCCTCGGAGACCTCACCTGAAGCCTTCTGCGGCTCAGGCGTAGCACCAGCGGGTGCAGCAGGTGAGGCAGGGGTGGCTGATTCCAAACCAGCGCTGTCGTTGTGCGACGGCCCCACGGCTTGCACGGCTGGTGGCTCACACGAGCCGTCCACTGACTCTGAAGGCTCTGTCTTCTGAGTGGTGTCAGCCGTAGGTTCTGAGGTGGCTTCCTCCTTTGCTGGGCATGGTGCAGGAGGCAATGGTTCCGCATCGATGCTAGGGGTGGGGGTCACAGCGGCCTCCGCGTTTGGGGATGACTCTGGCACTGCAGCTGGGCAGGACGTGGGCGGCGCCTCGTCGTCGGGCATCTGAGCAGCACCAGGGGTATGGGGGGGCTCCTGTGGTTTGTCAACGCTGGTTTCTGTAGCACCGGCGGGTTTCTCGGTGGTCACCTCCTTCACCGGCGCTCCAGCTTCTTGCACAGGCGGTGGCTCGCTTTTGGGCGGAGTCGCAGCGTCAGCAGGACATGGCTCCGTGTCACCTCCGGTTGGGAGCGCCGGAGCAGAATCTTGCTTAGGGGTGGCCGCGCTCTGCAGAGAACAGTCCTGGGCCTCCAAGCGCATTGACTCAGACGCTTCTTGCTCTTCGGTAGTCCCTGGTGCTGTGACGGCGACACTTGCTGGCTCCGCCGTCGCACTGCTGCTGGCGCAGTCGTCTGGAGGGACGTCCGGCGTACTGGTGGAAACTGTTGGCTCAGACAGTGGTGCGTGGTCACTTGCAGTCGAGAGGGCAGCAGTGGCGGCAGGCTGCTGAGCCAAGTCTGTGCCTGGTTGGGCTGGTGAGTCACCATCGTCATGGGCCGGTGCCGGTGATAAGTCTGACGGACTGGGATCGCCAGATCCCTCGGATGCCACGGCAGTGGGGCCAGGCTCTGGTGCCGCATCCGAGCTTGTCCGAGGAGGTGAAGGGCAACTCTCTGCCACTGCCTCTTCCCCCCGCACAGGTGAGTTGGTCGGCTCAGACGATGGCTCTGGGCTGCGTGCCTCAGGAGAAGAGGGCTGCGCAGGTGCTGCATCGCTCCTGGTCGGGGCAGGCGAGGAAGGTTCGCTCTGCTGGCACTTCTCCATTCCTGCTGAGGGCGCTTGGTCGTCAGGCGTTGCAGAGGGTGCAGGGGTCTCTGGTGCTGTTTCGCTGTTGACTGCTGAGGAGTTCACTTGGCCTTCCGGACAGCTCTCCCCTGGAGTGGGATTCACTCCACCTGACTGCAGGTCGCTGTGATGTCCCTCAGCAACCGCATGCTTTGGCGCCCCGTCGCTCCTGGGTGACAGCGGGAGAGAGGGCTCGTCCTGAGCAGGCTGAGCCACGGTGTCTGAGGAAGATGGCTCAGAGGGAGGTGGCGGGCCGGTATGGGCTGCCTCTGCGTGCGCCTCAGGATCAGCAGCCTGTCCTGCCGTGGTGGCAGTATCTGGGTCTGGGTGAGGAGAGCCCTCGGGTGGCATCACTGGCTCGATGTCGCCCAACTCTCCCTCTGCCCCTTGTGGTGCATCAGCATCAGCATCAGCATCAGCAGCAGGCTGTTCGGTCGACACGGCAGGCACGGATGGTGGGAGTGGGGTGGCCGATTCCCCAGGGGATGCATCCTTCGCTCCTGCGTCGTCTGGAGCTGTAGCCTTGGCCGCCTTTGGGGGGAGCGGAGCCTGGTCGGGCTTCTCTTTCTTGCTCTCAACAACAGGTGCGTGCAGGGAGCCACGCGTTTGAGCCTCCGTTTCAGTCGCAGTGTCGTCAGAGCTGGGCTCCACCTCAGCCAGAGCGGGAGGGGCACTGCTGGCATTTTGGATGGGGCCTTTGTCCTCTTGCGGAACTCCTGCAACAGCCACGGTGAGGCTGCCAGCAGAAGCAGCTGCTGCGTGCCCTGAATCCGCCGAGCCGGATTGTGTGTCCTGCTTGACTGACCCTTGCTGTGGAGATGAAGCCGGGGGGTCGCGCTGGGGTGCAGCCGGGGCGGCCTTGACAGAAGCTTGCACCCCAGAGGGTCCGGCAGAAGCAGAGCTTCCCTCAATCAGGCGGGTGGACGGTGGGTCATCGGAGCCAATGAGGGCGGCCAGCTGTTGGGCAGCCTTCACAGTGGCAGGGTGCTCTGGACCCCGCTTGGCCCGCTGTCCCTCCAGGACCTGCCTGTAGAGGGACTCCGCCCCACTTGCGTCACCCCGCATCTGCAGAAGGGTGCCAAGGTGGCCGGCAGTGGCCAGGGTAAGCGGCTTGAAGGGGCCCAGCTGCACCTGGCACGCCTGCAGGGCCTTTGTGAAGAGCCTCTCAGCCTCCCGCCTGTCGTTGGGCGTGCAGTACTGCAGGAAGGCAGCGCAGATTCCCCAGGCCTCAGATAGGTCAGGGGTGTCGCACCCCTTGATGCCCCCCCCATCCGTCAAGGCTCTCTCGGCCTCAGCCACGACGGAGGACATGACCGCCTTCTTGAGCGCCCTGTTGACCAACCGGGAGGCGTTCGTCCACCTGTGGTGCAGCCACTCCAGGATGCGGATGCGGTCCTCTGCCACAGCAGCCGCTGCTGTGTCAATGGCCAAAGCGTCCCAGGCACGGCCAAGGCGCGGACCTTCCAGGCCATCGGCGAGGACACACAGCTTGTGCCCCCCCACCAGGTCAACCGTACGCCAGAGCTCCAGAAGGCACCACAGGCGGTTGAGTGCGCGGGCGTGGGGGTCCAGCACCAGGAGCGTGCCGTGATGCTTGCCAGCCTCCCTCACTACACGTTCCAAGCCAACGATGTCAAAGGGTTTGCCACTGCGCTCTGGGTGGGGACTCACTGCAAATACGTCCAACCACACATGCTTCTTCGCGAGCTGTGAGGGCTTCATTTGCTGCGCACAGAAGTGCTCCAACACCAATGTGAGGGTGAGTGCCAAGGGGCTGCCGGGGGTGTCGGTTGCTGGCCAGGCGTGGCTCACGAGGGCTGCCGGCGAGCCCACGTGTGCGGGGGAAAGGAGGTCGGAAAAAGCCAGCTTCTCGCCCGCTGGGCCAGTGCAGATGGCTCGCAAGGCTACGGTCAGGGTGGCCAGCGTGAAGTCTGGCACCCAAGCTAGGCCGTCTGCAAGGGCCTGCAGCACCTCGAGGCTGACAGCGCGGCGGTGAATTGGCGTCTTGGTGGGACGGGCCTTCCTGGGAGGCCGCAGGCACCCTCTCTCCTTCAATTCGTGCAGTATGGCCTGCAGACACGGGCGGGAGGGGGAGGGAGCTCAATACCACAGGAGAGTGGTGGAGCCGCCCTGCAACGGTATCTACAGCAGGTGATCCATACCTCCTGGAGTATGTCGGCCTTGTCGTAGTCGACTCCGGCGCGGGCCATGACTTGTTGGATGTAGTGATAGTTGTCCTAAAGTCAAAACGATGGCGCGATCAGACATGCAACTCCTCGGCTCGCACAACCCCCGACACACTACGTCGTGTGAGGGGCAGTATTAGGTCTCCCAGAGGGCCGGGGCAGGGAAAGAATTCAAACGGAGCGGTGGGTTGGGATGGGAATCACTGGCTGATGGGGCGGGGCACCTTGAATTCCTCAAAGGAAATCATAGGACATTTTTCATCTGCCCCAAGGCCCGAAAGGCACTGCTCCGCCACCTCGTCCCTGCTCTCCCCGGGCACCACCAGCCCAAGCTGAGAGACTGCCTCTTGCATGTCTGGTCTGCTGATAACCCCATCTCCATCGACATCAAACCTGGCGGAAGGGCCGGGTGGGGCACAGTAGAGATAGAGACATTTCTTGTAAGAGAGTCTGCTGTAATTGGAACCTAGAGCGGGACTGAAATCTGGATGCGCAGTCACATCATGCAATCTGAAAGCCTCACCGCTTGAAATTCCTTATCCGCATGCTATCAAATCCTGCCCCGTGGTTGGCACCCAGACCTCCACAGTGGGTGCTGGCTGGTGCGGAGGGCACACCTGTGATAGCATAAGGAAAGGGGGGGGGGGGGGGGGGGAATCAGGGTGCAGTCGAATAACCTCCCTCTCATGAGAATGGATCTGCCGCAGCCTGTACTGGTACGTTTCGCTGACTCGTTCAAGTTCCCTTGCCGGGGTGCGAGGACCTAAAGCTGTGGTTACGCTCTCTTCCACCAGTTTGTGCCTCCAGTTTGTGCTGTGCCCTTGCTGGGCGCCTCTTGATGGAGGGAGAAAGGTGGAGGGGGGCATACGACAGACGTGGTGCTTGGATGTGGTATGCGTCGCGCAGAGTGCAGTGCCATGGGTGCTACCGTGCTGGTGACCCTCAGACTGTGATGTATCTAGTACTGGCGGCAGGGAGGCCGAGGTAGGGGAGACGACAGCGCAGGAGCAAGGCGAGAAGCCATGCCCCGCCTTGTGTGCGACAAGGTGACCGTCTCCACACGTCAAGCATCCCCGGTATCGGCAAGGAACAGTAACAGGCTGAAAAAAAAAAGCTCTTTGCAAAGGGGGCGTGCAGAGATCCGCATGATTAGGATTCTAATAACCTTCGGAAAGAGCAGAGCCCGAGGTGAGTGAGGACGTTGATCCACCCGCGTGATGGGTCGATGCGTCTCTGCCGTCCATCCCGGGGCCACCGAGCGAAGGCGAACGATATGTGCGGCTCGTCATCTCTGCACGTGCATGGCACTGCATGCATCCCTGATACTTTATTCTTCTTATCCTTAGCTAATTGGAACGCAGCTCTGCGCGACTGTCGAGAGCCGCAGCGCTTGGCTAGCTCGTGTAGCCGGCTGTTGACGTCGGGTGGCCCCCCAGAACTGCTATGCGCCCAACCCTATCCGGACACATCGAACGGACAGACATGCTACAGTACTGTCTACTGCAGCTGGAGGCTGGAGTGGAGGCCTGAGGCTGGAATCGACTGTCGGGACTCGAGAACAGCCACTACAATCGGCCATTGATAATCCTAATAGTAATAATATCATAGATCGCCAGACGCCAGAACAGGAATTGCCCACGTCAGCAGGCTCCAAAACCAAAACTGTACTAGTACTTTATATAATATATATAGCCGTCCGGAGGTGCGTAGGGACTAGAGAGGGTACTATCTATAGATAGACTTTACTAAGTAGCTACCCTAGTACTAGGTACTTGAAACTTGAAGACTGTAGTACTCAAAAAAACACTCGAGTAGCAAGTGATCTGCCCCACAGGCGCGCCAGTCCCAACTCCCAGGCAGGCAACATAATAACGCTGAAGCTTGGGATTCTGCGCGTCGGGACTCGCGGGTATCTTCTGTATTCTTGTCGGTGGGGAATCTGTAATACCTGGGTATCTCCTACTAGGTAGGATGAGATACTACTCGTACCTACTACCGACGGCTCCCTCCTTTCGATCATAAATAAACCGATGTGTGGCGCTCAGCGTGTGCGTGCAGTGCGGTTCCATGTGCTCCGTGTGCTGTCAAGTGCACATGTCCATGCTCAACATTGGTACTCGTAGTCGTACCTATGTGCAGTACCCATGTACCTATGTGCAGTCAGGACCAGCGCTAGTCAGGTGGCCGGAGGCGTGGAGCTAGCGTAGGATTGGTACGAGTACCATCTATATGTGAGTGAGTGGTGATGGGATCGTAACAGGGGGGCTAGAGCCGGGGGCAGGGAGACCGAGAGTTGTGAGTGGTGGAGCTACGAGTAGGAGATACCCTACTCGGATTTTGAATATCTCCTAGGTACCCTAGGGTACCCTACCGTATAATATTATGCCTACTCGTACCTTGGAGGCTTGGACCATGGATGGAGTTATTATTCGACGTACTCCAGGCCTACCAACGGGCTACGGCCTAGGCCCTAGCCCCTAGGGCCTATACCTAGGCTGGTACCACGTACATGGATCGTCTGTTTTTTTTTCACCCCCGGGTGAAGGTGGGTCCAAAAATGGATCCTTTGTGTACAAAGTCGTCAATTTATCTCCTACTTGTCTCAGAGTCAGAAGCACAGGACAGAACTCAGAAGGACAGGAGGACATTTCACTTCTCTTCTGCCTTGCTGCCGTAACGCCGCTCCTGCTCTACGTTTGACATCAAACTGATCGAGCTTCTGCTGAGCGGCAGAGAATCCCTGTCCGGCTGACCTCACAGTCCGCAATATTCTGGCTGGGAGATATTGCTATACCCGAGATGGCCAGCGGGTGACAACGTTGACGTGGGTGCCGTGTACAGCATAGTACACAACAGCCGTGTAATAGGGCCTGCCCACATCTGCAGATACATCATACATGTACGTTCTGCAGGTCGGGGTCTGCGCGGCAGACGCGAATCCCCACACCTTCACGCACGCAGCTGTAGGTTCCCAGGCAGGCTGGGTTGCATAGACTGTGCTTAGATGGCACTCGTAGTGAGTGGGATCCCGACGCTGGTGAGCTGGGCGGACGGGGTGAGAATACCTGAACGCACACCGTACAGCCGCCAAGGACCGCACGTGCGCGTTCGCCCAGGGCAGCTGCGAACAACCTTCGCCATGCTGTACACGGGTCGGGCGCTTATGGCCGCCTGCTTACTGTTGCTGTCATTCTTGATTCCTGTACGGACATCGGCTAGCGACGTGAACGGGAGGGCTTCCGCCAATGACGGCAGTTCATCTTCATCGCTCAACGTATGCCTTCTCCACTTCGGTCTGGACGGCAACTCGTTGCAGTTTAGAAATCCTGCCATAGACCTACCGAGCTTTGCGTCGGTCCTCCTCGCGATCAGAGACATACGGACGAGCAACTGTACGATGGTAAAAGGTTGCGAAACGAAGTTACTTTCCGTCACAGGTGAGCCCACATGAGTTTTGCTGCACACTGTTGTGAGCTAATCGATCCGCAAACGTGATCGCGGGGATAGCTCAGCATTCGAGTCAAGCTTGTCGCCGCGGCATATCATAATATGCGGCTCTCTCTCTCAGCTTCCCAGTCTATTCAACAACTTATTTTGAGCGATAAATGCCGTGATCATTGCCACTTTGCAATCTTGCTGCTCCATGGTCATCATGATTAACGCTGTAGGCGTGTATTGGCCCTTGCAGCTAGCTGGCTAGTGCGCAGCTTACCAGCAACGAGTCGCAGGGCATGCATGCACATGTGCATGGCCGGCTCACATGCAGTACCTGTGATCGAAAAATGACTTTGGCATGGACATGGCTCATGCGCAGATGGGACCGCCGTGAACTACACAGGACTCATGTACTTTGATGTCAAGGGCCTCGATGTCACTGCCATTCCAGGGAGCATAACCGAGTGCGGGGAGCGTGGGGGTGATGTTGTCATTGGACCCCCCACCAGTGCTCAGACTGCCTTTGCCGCATACGTTGCAGCTGCATATGGTACGCATCTGGATTCCCTACAGCCTGTCACCAGACGCATGCAGCCACCATCAGTCCCATACCCTTGTACTCCTTCTACAAAATTGCACATATGTCTAGAGATGAAAGCATTGCCTCATGAAAGCGCGGTTCATGCAGCCGATCAATCATTAATGCTGCCGCCACAAATACAATATCACATGCAAGGCTCCGACGCTGCAAGAGGATTGACGTGCCTGACCTGCGTGCCTATTCTTGTTCCATCGCATCAGATACAGCAGTAATTTCCCCTTCCGCAAGCGACCCGGAGCTGTCGAACAAGGTACGCACTTCCCTGATACACTCTCTGGTGCCAGGGCCACGTTAGGTCACGGTTGACTCATTTCTATGGCCAGAAATCGACCAACAAATATATATTCATGCGCTGTGTTTCTTAACAGCCGGTCATGTACACTAAAAATTGCTCAAACTCCACTGTGCCCACCCGCCCCACCCACCCTACCCCCCTTCTCGCTCTCCGATTTCAGGACCTGTATCCCACGACAGCCCGTATTTCTCCGAGCAGCAAGTTTTCCACAGTGGGCATCAGCGAGTTTGTCAAGACCATGGGCTGGAGACAGGTGCAGGACCATTGCTGCCATTGCAGCCGTCCGTAGTCCACACAATTGCTTTGTATGATTTTTTTTTCGTCATTGCGGGTGTGCCCTGGGAGGCAGATGTCATCAGAACGACAGATCCCATGCATTGCAAGCTGTGCATGGGCACAGCTCTGCTACGAGTTTGCACTGTAGCAACACGTGCCACGCCACGCACTCCGGCCCCCCCAGTACTGATGGTGTATTGACGACCCCACCGATGGACTCAATTTCTGATGTCGTCATTGGATTGCCACAGGTAGCGGTCTTCCATTCCTCCGATTCCTTCGGATCAGGAGTTCTTGAGGTACAAACTGGCCGGACAAAATTCTCCCCTCTCCTTCATCCCCCCCCCCCCCCCCTGTCCCCTTCACTGAGTTTGCCGAGACACAAAAACTGTAGTGATTTCTATTTTCTTGGGCAAGACGCGTGTATTTTCGCACCGGGGTATCAGCATCTCCTGCCTGCTGCCTGCAGCAGCGGCCCGGCCCCGTGCTACAGACGGGCAGCTGGCTAATATGTGCCCTTGCATGTGGGGAGGGAGAAATGTCGATGCACACCCTGGAGGACGGCGCAGGCCAACTGCTGAACAACGATTTCCCACCCGACGCATTCCTGACCGCAGCCATGTGCTGCAATTATGCACTCCGACCTGCAGGTGCTTCACGAGAGCATGGCAGGGACCGCCTCACAGGACCGGCAGCAGTCTGTGAACGACCTGGTCACGCTGCACAGCGTCGCTGTCTCAGAGGACTTTACCCAGGAGGCCTTCAATGACGCAGCAGAGACGCTGCGCCACACCGGTGCAAAGGTGAGACTTTTGTTCCTTGATGTGATTGAGCGTCGTCTCCTGCTCGCGGGCCACGGGGAGCAGCCCTGTGCGTCAGGCGCAGTGTTACAATCTTGCACTGACGACACCTCCCTCTGCTCGTGGTCGCAGGTGATTGTGTTGGTGATTTACTCTCATGCCATTCAAAAGTTCATCACCGCCATAGACCGAGCAGGCATCGATTTGTCGACATACACTGTGATCGTCGGAGGCGCCTACCTGGAGGTGAGGAGGGCCGCTTCTTCCATACGTAACTTTCACCACGGCGTACAAAATAATATGGGCTTCCCTGGCTGATGGCGCATGTGCTGCTCTGCGTCAGGGCTTTTTTTTTTTGGGGGGGGGGGGGGGGGGGCTGCTCTGGCTAAGGCATCCGCTGCCGACACGGTCCGTCCCTTTTCCTGTCTGCAGTTACTGCTGTGGATATGTGGTCATTGGCACAAGTGTTCACAACATTTGCGGTCTCTGCACTGTGTGTTGATCTCTGCACGCAGACGATGATCACCGCACTGTCAGACACATCCGCCACCGGTGGTGTCAGCATGCTGGCGAACGCTGAAGGTTGGCTGGGCATCGACTACAGCTGGG
>NW_027450322.1:0-22500 GCF_964194025.1 Convolutriloba macropyga | reverse complement strand
ACTACTACTACTACTACTACTACTACTACTACTACTACTACTACTACTACTACTACTACTACTACTACTACTACTACTACTACTACTACTACTACTACTACTACTACTACTACTACTACTACTGATACAACACCTCAATTCCATTAAGAAATAAAGACACTATTACAAGACAATCAAGGTTGGATTTAAGGCAAGAATATAAATGTAACAATCGTTAAATTAAATCAGCGTCAAGTTATTAGTTAAACAAGAAACGTTTCGTTGACGGGTTTGTTGAAGACTGATCTCGAATTGCTATTAGCTCTTACTTCAATCACTGAAAAATCTATCTTGTTTCTTTTGCAATAGTTTTGTAGTTGATCTTGCCATGTCTTTCGCTGTCCTCTAAGAGTTTTCACGGCATTTGGATAATGCTCAGTGGATTTCAATTCAAGAAGTTTTCTTGGCAGTCTGTCGTTCTTCATTCGATGGACGTGTCCAAACCATTTGAAGCGTCTAGTCACCATAATTTTTGATATGGCTGGCATCTGTGTTTTGTTTAGACTGGTTAGTGATTGTTGCCATGCAAGACAAACAAAGTGTACAACGTAGGCAGTTGAGGTGAAAACTATCAAGTTTTTTCTCCAACGCCTTGTTTGTCGTCCATGTCTCTGAGCTGTACAACACCGCAGACAGGATAAACGCTCGGTAATATTTGCACTTCAATGTTGTCGCTACTTGCTTGTTCTTCCAGTTGTTGGAAAAATCACTGAATCGTTGCCTACCTTCAGCCCTTTTACAGATAATTTCTCTTAAGTCACCGTCCTGTAAACTGGCGTAGGATCCTAGATATTTGAAAGCCTGAACGCTCTCAATTTCGGTACCCTCTCCTTATCTAGTAACTCTGGCTTTCAGTTTACCGCAATATCTATCTTCATGTACTTTTCGACTGTTAACAGACTTTAATTTTTGATGGCATCTCTTGCATCTTAGGCTTATTTCAAGTTTTTTGAACTCTGCGCCAATGGGTTTCACTAACTCGGGCTTTGCGTTTTCTTCAGCCTTCTTGCAATATCTGGACTCGTGTACTTTTCGTTCAACCACAGTATCAAAACAACGCTTACGCTTTGAGCAAATTTTTATTTCGTTGGTAGGCTCGGGTGGTCCTTTGAGCCTATTCATGCATGTCAAATGTTTCAAACGGATCTTGTCTCCTTTCAGGGTTTCAAACCCGCCTGCTTTTTTGTTTCCTCGAGCACCTCCGTGCCAATGAATAAGCTCCACACTTTGTCTATCTCCCTGAGGAATCCAGTTTGTCTTCTTTAACATCCAGTTATAATCTCGACTTGATTTTACTGTGCCGTTGTTGAGGCCACTGGGTGTTGAAACGATACATCCATGTTTTTGGTCTTGCTAACGTTAATCAGGAGACCAACCTTCAGAGCAGTTTCTTCAATCCTATGTAGGTTCTCCTCAACATGCGATGGCAATTTCTCACAAGGGCAACATCATCAGCGAATTCAAATTCAGCAACATATTGGCCAATGTCTATTCCACCAAACACCGAGTTTTCCAATACGTAATTGATGACATGTCCGAATAATAATGAAGACCATGCGTCACCTTGACGAACTCCAGCTCTGACGTCAAAGGTATCCCCTACCATTCCTTCAGATTTGACTCGACATTTAAAACCGTCATAGCTGTTCTCAATATTGTTCACAATTTCTACGGGTAGTCCATAATGCCTCACCATTTCGTACATGCGGTCTCTCTCGACAGAATCAAAAGCCGCTCTAAAGCCAAAAACGCAGAGAATAAGATCAACCTGGTACAACAACGCTTTTTCTTCAATAATCTGTCTCACTGCAAAAAGCTGCTCGGTACAACCTCTGCTCTTCCTGAAATCACACTGCTTTTCCCTCAATACCTTATCAAGAGTTTCCTTGCATCTGTTTAAAGTTACCGTAGCAAACATTTTCTTCGGCACTGACAGTAGGGAGATGCCTTGATATTTGCTACACTCTGTTCGTTTTTCTTTATTTTTGTATTGTTGTACAATCTGCGCAACTATCCAGTCCTCTGGTAGATGGTCTCTTTTCCACGACTTTTCTATTAAGTTCCAGAACACCTGCGCAATGCCGTCATGAGCTTTTAACATTTCAGCTGATATTTCATCTCGTCCACTAGCTTTACCATTTTTCAGATTTCTTACAACATCAATAACTTCGTTTAAGCGAATGGGACCAAGATCAATCTCAAGGTCTTTTGCAGCTTCAAAAATTGGCGAAGGATAAGTTTTGCATCTATTTGACGGATTCAATAGTTGTTTGAAGTGTTCCGTCAACCTTTACAACTGTCCACTTTTTTCTTAGCTCTTGGCCATCGTTAGATATGAGCTTTGTTGTTTGAGGACACCACTTTCTGCAAACAAGCTTTGTTTCGCCAAACATTTCTTCGATGCTACCTTTATCAACAAGTTCTTGAATCAGAGTACCCTTTTCATTGAGCCATTTTTTTGGTCCACCCGCACAGTTTTTCGCACAAGTTTTCAACAGTCTTCAAATTTTATATTCTATTAAAGCCTCCGCTTTGTTAGATTTCAAATTGGTTTCAGAAAAAGCCTCCGATTTGCTGGAGTTTTTCTTTAACTGCAACTTGCCTTTCTTTACAATCAGATCGATTGTCTCTTTAGATGTCCAAGGCTTGTGTTCTCTTCTATACTGCACAAGAGTTTTGAGGCAGCTTCGTTAGAAGAACTGCAAAAGATGAGCCACCTTTGTTCAACTTCGTCAATGTCATCGTTTTCGTTCAATTTTCTTTTCACTAATTCATTGATTTCGATTCGAATCACTTCGTCATGCAATTTCGTCGGCGTAATTTTTGCAGGTTTACGAAGTTTAGAGTTCCGCAGTTTAAGATCTAAATGTGCTGTTAATAGTTCATGGTCAGTCAAAGTAAGTTTTCCCCTTTTGGTTCTGACTCCTTGCAAACCACTGCGATACCGACTTCAGAGCAATACATGATCCAACATTTTCTTCCAACAAATTTTGTCCGTTGGGTTGAAAATGTATCTATACACAAAACGGTGACGAAACCTATTCCTGCAATCAGGAGTTTGTTTGCGTCACAGAGACTCAGAAAATTTTCTGATTTATCGTTCTCTTCGCCAAACCAAAAGGACCAATGCATAGATGTTCGTTCTCTTTACTACTTTCCGGCTCTGCATTGAAGTCTCCGATAAGACATTTGAGCTCCTTTTCTCTGAAGCATTTTGTCAAAATTGTTAGTGTGTTCTGAAAACCTTCCTTTTGAATATCCTTTTAATTTGTCGGCGCAAAACACACAATGACAATCAAACTTGTTCTTTGTTGCAGAGCGAATTTGATGTAACACAAGCGTTCATTCACAGTCACGTTCTCGATTATGCAGCCAAGCAGGGGGGTTGATGATGGATTTGCCCCTACTACTACTACTACTACTACTACTACTACTACTACTACTACTACTACTACTACTACTACTACTACTACTACTACTACTACTACTACTACTACTACTACTACTTCTACTACTACTACTACTACTACTACTACTACTACTACTACAACAACAACAAAAACAACAACAACAACTACTACTACTACTACTACTACTACTACTACAACAACAACAAAAACAACAACAACAACTACTACTACTACTACAACTACTACTACTACTACTACTACTACTACTACTACTACTACTACTACTACTACTACTACTACTACTACTACTACTACTACTACTACTACTACTACTATTACTACTACTTCTACTACTACTACTACTACTACTACTACTGCTGCTACTACAACTGCCACCAATATATAACGGCGACGAGGTTTGTTTGTTCACCTTTCTATTTTTAAAGTAGTCCAATTGACAAAATTTCTTTAATTTCTTAACAGAAAACTCCAATTTCAATGGAAATTTCAAAAAATTGAAATCTAAACAATTGAATAAAATTGTTATCAGCAAGATGAAGTTTCATTTCGACGAGGAACACTTTTTTCCAGACGATTGATTTGGTAACTGACACAAATCCAAAACAAAAGAAAGTTTAAGGGTTCTTTTCAATAATTGTTCTCATCTCTAGCAACAGTAAAAGACTTCGAATTTCACGTAAACAACAGAACAATATGCATTGCTTCTCTTCTGGCTTCCGATGTCCTATATAATAATCGTATGCATGGCTACATTAAATTTTTACAGATTTTTCTCAGTTTCGCATGCACCAATACGGAATTCTTGCCTTTCAGCATTTGTTCAAAATTATTTGGATGTCTTCTTTCAAAAATGTTCCCATTCTTGAAATCAAAATCATCTCATTTTTTAAAAAATGATATTTGACAGCTTTTTGAAACTCTCAACAAAGAAATAAATTAAAAAAAACTCTAAAAAAGAAATTTTTAGATTGATCCAAATGCAGTTGCCATTTTAGGCAACATTATTTATAGGTCCACACCAAATTTCAAAATACTGTCAACCATTAAGCCGAGATAAGAACAACTAATCTTTATTTTTATCATGGTTCCATTGCAATGAAATTCCACAATGTGCAACTGATATTTTTGTGAAATAACATCCAGTTTGGTTTATCTCTATTCAATGTTAACAAATTCTGATTCATATAAAAAGTTTTTAGAAAATATTTTAGGTTTTTGTAAGTGGGTCATTGTCTTTGTTTGAGTGAGTTTAATTACTTGTGCCATCTGCGAATTGCATGCATTTTATCCGTGAAATTGGTAATATACAGTTTGAAAATGAGGGCCCGAAGACTGGTCTGTGAGGCAATCCATGGTTTATTATCATCCAATCAGAAAATTCGGCTCAAAATTCAACGCATTGTTTTCTATTAGAAAGAAAGGACTCAGTCATAGTTTTAGAATCTATACCTACGCTTTTTTCATTTTTTAAGAAAAATTTATTAAGAAATTCACCTGAGCGCTTCTGTAAGATCTGATGGAATCAAATTTTCAGTTTGTTCTACAAGCGGTATAATAATTCTATTAATAGCGGGACGTGTCATTGGACCATTTAATTTTTGGAATTCCGAAATGATTTGTTGCATGTCTTATGTTTTTCTACATTTTCTGACATTTGTTGGAGTTGAAGCTTTTCAAAGTTTTCATGAAAATTAGGTGTCTCTGAATTTTGACTTGTAGCTCTCTTAGTCAAGTGGATGCGCATTTTTGTAACCTAAAGTCTAACTTGTTTTATTAAAGACATCTGGAAAAACGTTGTTCGAAATAAATTCGTTACTTACAATATGGTAAAAGTGTTCCAATAGATTTTCCATTAAATTTGAAAAGCAAAGCGGAAAAGAGTCAAGGACCCAATGCATTATCATTTTGTAGTTTGTCAATTACATTACAGCCTTTTTTTCTCTTAAAAATGGCTTTTGTTGTAATAAGTAACTAGTAAATAGGTAACTAAAAATTTTGTCTCACACCTTGTAGTGGGCGACCTCTGGCTACATTCTTATTTTCATTTTCAGCTTCAAAACAATGTACTTAACAAGAGTGGTACAGGCGATCAAATTCATAGTTAAGTCTTTTTAATGGCTGGTTGGGTCTTTATATCAGATTTAGGCGAAGCTTGACGTTTCCAGGAAATTAGACCTTAAACTATAGCCTCATGCGGGGCCGAAAATTCTGTGTTGCCGGTCATAAAAAACTCCTGTTAATAATACAAGGTCAGATATCATTCCCATCAATCATACAGGTTCATGTATTATTTATGTGGTAACCGCACACGGGCAATTCAAGTTCGAAAATGATGCCTATTCAGCCACATTTCTGACGCCATTTTCGACTGAAATAAGTAACATAATGATATCAGTTGAAATTGTATATCCCGAATTTGATTATGAAATTTCATGGTTATCGTTGAGGGTCATAAAGAGATTTTGATTTTTTGTCAGTCATACAAGGATCATAAATTGAAAAATCAATATTTTTGGAAATAAAATAAAAACAAAAAGCAATCACTTTCAAACTGTGTTCGGTGGCTTCACTCTAAAATTTAGAAAACTTCATTTACTCTCTATAAAGGGTATAAGTGAATGTATGATTACCCTGTAATCATAAAAACTTCAAAGAAGATCTGAAGTCCTGGATTATCAATAAATTACCATAGTAAACACCTAAACTACATATTTACCTGAGTAAATTATCTGAATACCCCTACAGTATAAAGTATGATGACTGGTAATCCAATAAGCTTCATTTGGCCATCTGGATTTCCTGCAGTCTGTTTCCTGCGTGTCATCCATTCTTTCGGTGACTTTCAACTTCTTACGCCAAACGCCAAAAATTGAATGAAGAAAGAATTCACTTAAACTTTTTGCTTGGGCTATATTCGTAATTATTCTTATGTTAACAGTTGTTGTAAAAGTATTTCAGATGCGCTGATTTTACAATTTACAAAAGACTGAAATTCGGGCGAAGTTTGGATGTGAGAAGTTTTTAATTTGCCCAGGAATGAAAAGCTCAAGAGGTCAGCTTAAATTGAGAAGTGTTCGTTGATGGCCATGAACATAGACAAAAATTCCAGGGCTTAGTTGCTTCATGGTTCTTATCTCAATTCTGAGTTTTAGTTTTTTTATTGGTTCTGAACTCAATTCTAAATTTATTTGTTTATCAGTTCAACAAACAGCATGAAAAATAACCAAAAACTATCTGATGAACATTATAGAATTCGTGCATGGCAAACTGTGTAATGTTTGTTTTTACAAAACCTCGGTCATGACTCACACATTTTAAACATTGAATGAATACTATTGCGAATTTGACAGGGCGGGGAAAAAAGTTTGCTGATAAAAAGTTTGGTGCTGGATAGCAGAAATGCTATGTATCTCAAATTATCTAAATTTTTTTTGTTTTTTTATCGAATGAAAAGCTTTTCTGGTGAAAAAACGGCGATATTGAAAGCCACAGAACGCCATGATTCACCGCAGAAACAACTCAAATTAAAGGGAGAAACTATGAACTAGAAAAAGTGAAAATTAAAGTCAAACAAAAAACGCTCTGGGTGACCTTTGTTTAAGTGATCAAATGTGTTGATTTTTAAAAAGGTGGCAAAAAACGTGGTAAACAATTTTAAAAAAGTAGGGCATGTCAAAAAAATTAGGCAAGGATGTAAACAATGAGAGGAAAATAGAGAAAATAACCCGCACTCAAACATCATTGTAGCCCCCGTGACAGACCAAAAAGATATAAGAGTGAAGGTGGATAGTTTATCTTTTACCTCTCAATCTTACATCATCTTACCCCACGCTCAGGCAGCTCTGTGCAGCTTAAAACGATGAAAGAGTTTTGACTTCATTTTCCTAAAAACTCATCCAATTGCAGCCCCACTCATACGTTATAATACCAATATGGCAGCCCCACTCTTACACCTTCTTAGAACAATTGAACCCTCCCCACTCTTACATTATTTAAGTCCTCTTTGAAACTGTAATCTTACATTACTTAATCCTCCCCACCCCAATATCGAAACACTTACGGTCTTGAACCCACAATTACTGTACACAAAACAAACAAATTATTCCCTTGCTCTCGGATTATTTTATCCTCCTTGGCAGCTCAATTTGTACATCTTTATGCCCTTAAAAAAGACTTACCCCTTCTCTCTATAATCGTGTTAACCCCTTTTGGCAACCCAATTCCTAAAGCATTTTAATTTCTCTGAACAAACTAGCCAATTACTCTTACAACATTTTTCCTCATTTGGCAGGCCAAATTTTACACTGTTTTGCCCCCACTCAAGAAAATTAAAATTGCGTTTACACCATTTTACCCCCCCCCCCCTCCCGCTCTTGACAGCCCAATTCGTACATCATTTTACACCCTCTGAGCAAATGGCCCTCTCACTCTAAAAAAATTTACCATCCTTGGCATCCAACTCTTCAACCATTTTGTCCCCTCTGAACAAATTACCCCTCACTCCTATGCTCTTTTACCTCTCTGGGCAGTTCAACTCTCGCGCCATATTACCCCGTCTGAACGATTTACCCCAAACTCGTAAACTATTTTACACCCCTTGACAGCCCAATTCTTACACCATTTAAACCCCTTGGCAGCCCAATTCTCACTTAATTGTAACTCATCTGAACAAATTACCTCCTCGAGCTTGCACCATTTGACCCCCATTGGTTGCCCAGTTCTTACACTTTTTTTAACCTCCTTGGCAGCCAAATTTTTACATCACAATACTCCCTCATAACAAATTACCCCCTCACCCTTACATCATTTTACCCCCCTTCGCAGCTCAATTATTTTATCATTTTACCCGCTCTCATCATATTACCTGCTCACACTTACACTGTTTTGCAAACAATAAACGCAGCAGTTTTTCAACGTTACTAACAGTTTAAAAAACTCGCAATGTTGGCCCGGGGTTCCGAAAAAAGACCTCCCATTGCAGCTCAATCTTGTATCGCAAATTTGGCTAGGGATGTAATTCCTCAAGTGTCCTACAATTGCAGAACAATTGTTACATGCCCCCCCACCAAATTACCCCTCACTCTTACAGCAGTTTACCTCCATCGAGAAATTAACCCCCACCACCTCACTCTTACAACAAAATGGGGTACTTTAAAGGAGGACATTCGACCCGGGCTGCAAACTTCTTGAAGAGCTATACTAGAGATTAATACGACCATTTAGGTACGGATAGTTGAGTAAAATCTTGAAATGCTTTGAAATTTTAATTTTGAAAATCGCTCAGCTAAATTGCCGTTTGAAGAAAGATGCTACACCAATGCGCCTCTACAATTCGTGAAAAAAAATATTTATTTACATTTTCAGCCTTTATGAATCATTCCATTAAGATAAAGGGTTTTTCGCAGTGGAATCATCACGAGCAGACATCATGAGTTTCCGAGTTTCGATTCCTAGTTGATGAGTTGGAATTTTATGAACAAACGCTTGTAATAAATATTCATCGTTTGTTTGACTTCGTTTTCGTGTCTTCTCCGTCGTTCACAAAACAGTTATAATTGCTCCAAGAGCATCTCTAAGGTGCTCTAGTTTTGTTATTGTTTTTTTTGTTATTGCTTGGATCGAGTTCGCGACGTGATTCTAGGAGTACCTATATTGAAAAACTTCATGTAATTATGCCAAGTACCTTGTTAAAATTTTATTTCTCTCCGATTCATATCCATTTTATGAGTTCAATAATACTTCACATTTGGGAGCCGCCCTTTCACAGGAGAGCGTACCAATGATAGTACCCTAATTAGTTATATAATACTGTGTCTGCAATTTCGTACAGTTTAGCATAGTTTTCAAATACAAGCAGAAACATTGATATAAGTGCCTTTATTGCGGCAGAAAAGGCCGAGAGCTCTGTGGTAATAAAACAAAATTAATATTTTATGCACTTTTTGTCAACATGAAAACACGCACAGCTTGGAATGGGAAGAAATGGATTAAAATGACGGGAGTTACCTACCGTTGAAATGATATTTCAGCTCAAGTAAAACAAATTTGGTCACACAATTTTGACACCACACAATCTTTAACTAAGCGCACCTGATATTTTGGCATTGTGTATGTACGTATATGAATGGAACTAAGTTGATTTATTTATATATGTTCCCATACAGCGCCATTTTATTTATTTTTTGCACTTCTGATGAAAACGAAATCGCATTCGCTGGGATAACAATTAGAATTCTCATTTTTGTTTCCTCTAGCTGGAAAAAAGTAAATATCGTTACAGGTTTTGTAGCTACAAATTTGAGCACCACGGAAAATTGTCTTTGGCAATACGAATTAATTAAAATTTGTTGAGTTATCAATGCTATTGTGTGAACAATTGTGCATGCAACCACCCCTTATGTATTGATTGTGAAAGCGTTACTTCATCTCCTTGTCTCTTTCTTTTACGACAATAGAAATGCATGTTGAATAGCAATGCTGCCTCTTCTTAACATCAATTATGCAAAAATGCACCTTCCCTCTCTTCACCTACTATTGTTAAATTGTGATCTGCAGTGATAAGGCTTTCTTCAACAAGGTAAACTACACTACAGATACAAAATTGGCGTAAAAGACCCCTTTTTTGTTAATTCTCTTTGCAAAACTTTGTCCAGCACTCTTAAATTGTAAATTATGACTTTTTTGAATAGTCGGTATGTCAGCTCGTTTTGTAGTCTAGACGGCACTGCAATGCCTTGACTTGTAGAGTTCTTTATAATGCTCTGCTTCCTTGGACTGATTTTCAGTCTTAGATCTAATATAACCACTTCATCATTGATTTGTAAGTTATATAGCCTGTCACGGAGACCGTATTTGAAAAAACAATAATTTCCAAAAGTTTGGAAAATTTGATCTAACCTTCTAAAGTTTACTTTCTTGATACATGACTAAATAATGAGCGGGATGCATTAATTAAAAATGACATGCTATAGATATGAAGTCGCTTCTGAGACTTATAAATCATAAATTTTAAAAAATTTATGCAATTTGAACATTATTCAAATTCAGAACTTGCAACACAACATTTATCTCTGTCTAGGTACAGTTCTGCATCAGTGTATACCTTACAATCTGTTCCGTCAGCTCAAGATGACAAAACAGTTGTGAATTTATTGCCAGAATCTCTTTTATTATGATATGTCAATTTTTGTTAACCTCAAACGTTATTCTGGATACATGCATTACAAACTTTTTTGTTCAGACCATTTTTTTTCGAGAACATCCCAGGTAACCATATGTTGCATTAACATAAAGGTGTCTACGTCTAGAAGTTCACTACACAGAGGAATTCTAAGACAATCGCTTTTTCGGAACTTTTGAAAAATTGAACTTTTGAATTTTTTTTCATTCGGCGTAAATGTTGGCCAATTTCCCAAAATTAGTTTTTGAGCAATAATTTCAGCTGTTCTGAGGGCATCTCATAAAAATTGCTTTGACGTAAAGGTACGTGTCTACTAGAATGCTCTATAAATAATCGCAAGAAATTGAAAAAAAGCGCATATCAGTCGACCCGTTTCTCTGTTTAACTAAAAATCTTTATAAGAATCGTTAGTGAAAGGAAGCAAGGAGGCTCGGTAATGTGTGTTCGCACATAATGTTTCGACCTCATTCACCTACATATTTCACTTAATTGTCTATCAAATAAGGAAGAGAACAAAATAACATATCATTAAACAAACCACTAAATAAAAAAACAATCTACTTTAGAGGGCCGATAAGACTTGTCATTAATGAAACAACCAGAAAAAACGGCGATAAAAATAACGCATTAATTACGAGCAAACCTGTTGACCATTTTTTAAAACAATTGAGAACCAAATCAATATGGTATCAGATAAAACTTATACTAAAGAAAATTAAACCGGTACTTCATTTAAAAAAAATACGGAACTTTTACACAACTGGACTTGGTAACAACTCGACAAGAAACGAGCAAAATGAAAAAGTTTAATAAATCGCTGCAGTCTTGAGAAAAAATTAATGTCAAACTGACTAAAAACATTTCGTATTAACTGAAATCACTGAGACATTCATTTAAACCTCCAATTATACGACAACAAAAAACTCCAAATATAGTCAAAAACAAAAAACTCAGCATTAGCACGAAAACAGTGTTCAGCAAATTATTCAATCTGCTGTTCACTAAAAACAACTAAATCGTTCTGTTCTTGTTTTTTTCCCAATAATGTGATACTGTGAAAAAAAAAGACTAAAACTTAAAACAAAAAGGGCTAAAATGAAAAAATCACGAATATTTTAGGGAAACTCGTTGTACCAAGAACAACGACCATTGGAAAAAACTTTAAAAAAATATAAATAGCAAATTGAAGCTCACTAGTTAAGAATTGTCACCTGTATATAGAGTTACTAAGCTAAAAATTAACAGATTTTAGATTGGTTATGCTCAAAAATCCATTGTCTTTTTCTCAAAAACAATTTTTTTCAAAAACTATAGCCAACATTAATTTTCAATTAAAAGAAAGAACAGTTTTTCTTTTCTTGGAAACTCTTAAAACTAGTTTCGCCTGTTATTAGTGAGGTTAAGTCATAAAACTATAAGTCAAATTAAACCAAGCAGAACTAAAAAATTTCACAAACAATTTTACGAATTCACATTTTTGATGCCAATCATTTTATAAAATATTAAACGGAAGAAAATTAAATTTTCGTTTGAGTCCCTATTGAGCATACCAAAGTTTTTGTAAAACGACCATCTCAAAATTAAAGCAAAAAGCCAAAAAAATTGAAAATCATCTAAATTTCGAAAAACACTTCTTAAACAAATTGTCTAGGCCCTGAAGACATCAGTCAAAACGTTTAACCAACAAAAAAATTATAGTTTACCTAAAAAACACTTTTCAGATCTCTCAATAACGAGGCTAGGTTACGAAATAGATGCGAAATCAAAAAAGAACACGTAAGGAAGACAAATACTTTTACCTCTTTTTTGAACGAAAATGGTATGAAAGTCAACGTAAGCATTAGATACATACCGACATCAGCTACATAATTGATTGTATATTTAAAGTTGGTAATTGAGAGCTGTATTAGCAAAAAATTTGGCATACGACATCAAAAACTAACAGGAAATAAAGTGTGAAAATTTAAAAAAAAACAAACTCTGCAATAGAAGGTGTCGCAGCCCCTAAAGCCAAAAATTACTTTAAAAATGTTTACCCACGTTCTTTTAACAAGTTTCAGTTTGATTTTTGAAGTATTTGGGAATTTACCAAAGAAAGAAGAGGAACATCAAAAATTGTCCACCACGAAATGTTGACGGAAAACCCGTAGTACAAAAACCAAGAAACGGTCATATTAAAAAAACAGCACCAAATATTAGATTGTATCATAAATGAAAAACAAGTTTGACCTGTGTCTACTAAGAAGAAGCTTAAAATTGACAAAAATAAGATAAAGTTGACAAGCTCAAAAAATCAATGACTTTTTCTTGACAAATAAATTCAATGTTATAAGAGTGATTAGATGACAAGCATATGCTTTGTACAGGTTCACTTATTCCTCAAGAACACATCATTTGGACTTTAGATTGGCTAGACTTAGCAATCACACTGCAAAAAGATTTACAAATGAAGGAAAATCTCAAGATTTCAGTTAAAGATTACTAGAAATTTTTGTCAAAGCCGTCAAAACCATTAGGTTTTCTCTGAAAACAAGCTAAATCAATATTCGGCTTCAATTTCACTTTGATGTGAGCTGTTATTAAATGAGCTGTAAAACGAGAGTTTTGTCGAAAATTAACATTGAAAAATCAGTGAATGTCAATTTTTTCTTAAAAGTCAGCGCCAAAATAAAATTAAAAAATTTCTGAGTATCAGAATCCCTGATGATATCAAACCTATCCCTGATTTGGCGGCGCGCCCTAACTACTATCCAATTTGTTCCAAACAAATACAAAATAGATTATTGTGTGAAGTTTTTCCAAAATCAAAACAGAATGAAGCATTTTGTACAATAATCAAGATAAATTTGAAAAAAAACGGCAAATTCCAAAAGACTTTTTTAGGGCAACGACTTTCAAGAGCTCTCTTTTGGAGATTACGGAGATTGTTTCAGTGGTTTCTACGTCTCTAGGATTGGTTAAGTTAAACAAATGGAACCCAAAAAACATATTTGTTCCATTTTGATGAAAATGTTGGATTTTGAACTTTTCATCAAAATTTTTTGCCTAAAAAATCGAATCAAACAATTCATCAACGCTCCTATGTCTCTACCGTTAAATTTTTTTAAACTTATTTTAAACTGTATTAGGAAAACTGAACCAAGTTTAAGCAAAATTTTCGCTAAATGTGAAAAACGTTTTGTCGAATTTTCACAAAACTCTAAACCTCGATAACTACCAGTAATAAACAAAAATCGAAAAAATCTTTTTTGCTCCATTTTTACGACGTTTATATTTTCTAATGATACCACTCATAACTCTCTACGATGAATGTATCGATCGGTCAAAATTGACATAACAAAAAAGACAAAAAAAACAAAAAACCATTTGAGTATATAGTCCCCCCCACTAAAGTGGGGGTCGGAACAAAAAATTTAATTTGAGAACTCTTTAATTCGGTTTATCATTATGAACTTCAAAGAAAAATTGCACAAAGTTTATGAAGATTAATCAAATGGAACGTTTAAAGCTGAGATTTCCGAAATGTGTTTTAGAAACAGCTTGGTCAGCACACAATTTTATATTGTCGTCTCGGTAGCATTGGTTTTCAGTGTAATTCGTCTTTTTGCACTTTTGAGATCAAAAGTAGAAAAACACAAGATATGTATTCTTGAGAGTTATTTCTGGGACTGTCATGCGTTTTTTTTTGTCACGCGCTGAACAACTGTTAAGTTTTTCTACAACAGAATTTTTAAAAAGTGGCAATTGTGACATCGATAGGAATTGCTTTTTTTGCGATCCTTCAGTTCATTATGTAGTGAAATTTGGTTATATTGCGGCACAGGTCTTTTGTTAATCAAATCTGTTCAAACAGTTTGGCGAATTTTGCGGTCAATTGAAATTTAAAATCAGCACATAGTTTGTATTACAATAAAAGAATAAGATGAGTTTAAACAGGAAAAACTTTAAAAAAAATATTTTTCGATATTGAGAGAGAAAATTTCCTGCAGAATTTTTGTTCAATTGCAACGTTCTGAATTGTTTGTTTACCGTTTTCTGGCCAATCAATAGTTAAATTTTTTTGACAAGTTCCATAGAAAACCTAATCTGTAACATAATTTGTAAACTCTAAATGCCCCTAAGGGCAATTGGGGAATCACCAACGGACCAGTTATTCTACATTTTAATTTTGTCGACATTCACTTTGGATGAGTTCTTTCGTTTTAATTCGTCCCACCGTCACATCGTTGACCAATTTTATCTCATTAAATCAGGATGCGCTCTCAATTTATGTCCCATTTTCTTACTTTGATCAGATTACACTCCTTAAAAATAGATGATGAAAGCTCTAATGAAAAAACCAGGAGTTCTGTTCGTTCTCCTCTGTTTATTGGTGGATTACTCAGGGTCGATTCCCGGGTCGTGACCGAATGGCTAACTTGTAGAAACTTGCAAGTTTCTTGCAAAAGATGGTTAACTTGTAAGATTTTGCAAACTTCTTGCAAAAGATGGTTAACTTGTAAGAACTTGCAAGTCGAGTGGTTAGCTTGTAAGAACTTGCAAGTCAAATGGTTAATTTTTAAGAACTTGCAAGTCGAATGGTTAACTTGTAAGAACTTGCAAGTTTCTTGCAAAAGATGGTTAACTTGTCAGATTTTGCAAACTTCTTGCAAAAGATGGTTAACTTGTAAGAACTTGCAAATCGAGTGGTTAGCTTGTAAGAACTTGCAAGTCAAATGGTTAATTTATAAGAACTTGCAAGTCGAATGGTTAACTTGTAAGAACTTGCAAGTTTCTTGCAAAAGATGGTTAACTTGTAAGATTTTGCAAACTTCTTGCAAAAGATGGTTAACTTGTAAGAACTTGCAAGTCGAATGGTTAGCTTGTAAGAACTTTCAAGTCAAATGGTTAATTTCTAAGAACTTGGAAGTCGAATGGTTAACTTGTAAGAACTTACAAGTTTCTTGCAAAAGATGGTTAACTTGTAAAAACTTGCAAGTCGAATGGTTAGCTTGTAAGAACTTGTAAGTCGAATGGTTAACTTTTAAGAACTTGCAAGCCGAATGGTTAACTTGTAAGAACTTGCAAGTTTCTTGCAAAAGATGGTTAATTTGTAAGATTTTGCAAACTTCTTGCAAAAGATGGTTAACTTGTAAGAACTTGCAAGTCGAATGGTTAGCTTGTAAGAACCTGCAAGTCAAATGGTTAATTTCTAAGAACTTGGAAGTCGAATGGTTAACTTGTAAGAACTTGCAAGTTTCTTGCAAAAGATGGTTAACTTGTAAAAACTTGCAAGTCGAATGGTTAGCTTGTAAGAACTTGTAAGTCGAATGGTTAACTTTTAAGAACTTGCAAGCCGAATGGTTAACTTGTAAGAACTTTCAAGTTTCTTGCAAAAGATGGTTAACTTGTAAGATTTTGCAAACTTCTTGCAAAGGATGGTTAACTTGTAAGAACTTGCAAGTCGAATGGTTAGCTTGTAAGAACTTGCAAGTCGAATGGTTAATTTTTTAGAATTTGCAAGTCGAATGGATAACTTGTAAGAACTTGCAAGTTTCTTGCAAAAGATGGTTAACAAGTAAAAACTTGCAAGTCGAATGGTTAGCTTGTAAGAATTTGTAAGCCGAATGGTTAACTTTTAAGAACTTGCAAGTCGAATGGTTAATTTCTAAGAACTTGGAAGTCGAATGGTTAACTTGTAAGAACTTGCAAGTTTCGTGCAAAAGATGGTTAATTTGTAAGATTTTGCAAACTTCTTGCAAAAGATGGTTAACTTGTAAGAACTTGCAAGTCAAATGGTTAATTTATAAGAACTTGCAAGTCGAATGGTTAACTTGTAAGAACTTGCAAGTTTCTTGCAAAAGATGGTTAACTTGTAAGATTTTGCAAACTTCTTGCAAAAGATGGTTAACTTGTAAGAACTTGCAAGTCGAATGGTTAGCTTGTAAGAACTTTCAAGTCAAATGGTTAATTTCTAAGAACTTGGAAGTCGAATGGTTAACTTGTAAGAACTTACAAATTTCTTGCAAAAGATGGTTAACTTGTAAAAACTTGCAAGTCGAATGGTTAGCTTGTAAGAACTTGTAAGTCGAATGGTTAACTTTTAAGAACTTGCAAGCCGAATGGTTAACTTGTAAGAACTTGCAAGTTTCTTGCAAAAGATGGTTAATTTGTAAGATTTTGCAAACTTCTTGCAAAAGATGGTTAACCTGTAAGAACTTGCAAGTCAAATGGTTAGCTTGTAAGAAATTGCAAGTCAAATGGTTAATTTCTAAGAACTTGGAAGTCGAATGGTTAACTTGTAAGAACTTGCAAGTTTCTTGCAAAAGAAGGTTAACTTGTCAGATTTTGCAAACTTCTTGCAAAAGATGGTTAACTTGTAAGAACTTGCAAATCGAGTGGTTAGCTTGTAAGAACTTGCAAGTCAAATGGTTAATTTATAAGAACTTGCAAGTCGAATGGTTAACTTGTAAGAACTTGCAAGTTTCTTGCAAAAGATGGTTAACTTGTAAGATTTTGCAAACTTCTTGCAAAAGATGGTTAACTTGTAAGAACTTGCAAGTCGAATGGTTAGCTTGTAAGAACTTTCAAGTCAAATGGTTAATTTCTAAGAACTTGGAAGTCGAATGGTTAACTTGTAAGAACTTACAAGTTTCTTGCAAAAGATGGTTAACTTGTAAAAACTTGCAAGTCGAATGGTTAGCTTGTAAGAACTTGTAAGTCGAATGGTTATCTTTTAAGAACTTGCAAGCCGAATGGTTAACTTGTAAGAACTTGCAAGTTTCTTGCAAAAGATGGTTAATTTGTAAGATTTTGCAAACTTCTTGCAAAAGATGGTTAACTTGTAAGAACTTGCAAGTCGAATGGTTAGCTTGTAAGAACTTGCAAGTCAAATGGTTAATTTCTAAGAACTTGGAAGTCGAATGGTTAACTTGTAAGAACTTGCAAGTTTCTTGCAAAAGATGGTTAACTTGTAAAAACTTGCAAGTCGAATGGTTAGCTTGTAAGAACTTGTAAGTCGAATGGTTAACTTTTAAGAACTTGCAAGCCGAATGGTTAACTTGTAAGAACTTTCAAGTTTCTTGCAAAAGATGGTTAACTTGTAAGATTTTGCAAACTTCTTGCAAAGGATGGTTAACTTGTAAGAACTTGCAAGTCGAATGGTTAGCTTGTAAGAACTTGCAAGTCGAATGGTTAATTTTTTAGAATTTGCAAGTCGAATGGATAACTTGTAAGAACTTGCAAGTTTCTTGCAAAAGATGGTTAACAAGTAAAAACTTGCAAGTCGAATGGTTAGCTTGTAAGAATTTGTAAGCCGAATGGTTAACTTTTAAGAACTTGCAAGTCGAATGGTTAACTTGTAAGAACTTGCAAGTCGAATGGTTAATTTCTAAGAACTTGGAAGTCGAATGGTTAACTTGTAAGAACTTGCAAGTTTCTTGCAAAAGATGGTTAATTTGTAAGATTTTGCAAACTTCTTGCAAAAGATGGTTAACTTGTAAGAACTTGCAAGTCAAATGGTTAATTTATAAGAACTTGCAAGTCGAATGGTTAACTTGTAAGAACTTGCAAGTTTCTTGCAAAAGATGGTTAACTTGTAAGATTTTGCAAACTTCTTGCAAAAGATGGTTAACTTGTAAGAACTTGCAAGTCGAATGGTTAGCTTGTAAGAACTTTCAAGTCAAATGGTTAATTTCTAAGAACTTGGAAGTCGAATGGTTAACTTGTAAGAACTTACAAGTTTCTTGCAAAAGATGGTTAACTTGTAAAAACTTGCAAGTCGAATGGTTAGCTTGTAAGAACTTGTAAGTCGAATGGTTAACTTTTAAGAACTTGCAAGCCGAATGGTTAACTTGTAAGAACTTGCAAGTTTCTTGCAAAAGATGGTTAATTTGTAAGATTTTGCAAACTTCTTGCAAAAGATGGTTAACTTGTAAGAACTTGCAAGTCAAATGGTTAGCTTGTAAGAACTTGCAAGTCAAATGGTTAATTTCTAAGAACTTGGAAGTCGAATGGTTAACTTGTAAGAACTTGCAAGTTTCTTGCAAAAGATGGTTAACTTGTAAAAACTTGCAAGTCGAATGGTTAGCTTGTAAGAACTTGTAAGTCGAATGGTTAACTTTTAAGAACTTGCAAGCCGAATGGTTAACTTGTAAGAACTTTCAAGTTTCTTGCAAAAGATGGTTAACTTGTAAGATTTTGCAAACTTCTTGCAAAGGATGGTTAACTTGTAAGAACTTGCAAGTCGAATGGTTAGCTTGTAAGAACTTGCAAGTCGAATGGTTAATTTTTTAGAATTTGCAAGTCGAATGGATAACTTGTAAGAACTTGCAAGTTTCTTGCAAAAGATGGTTAACAAGTAAAAACTTGCAAGTCGAATGGTTAGCTTGTAAGAATTTGTAAGCCGAATGGTTAACTTTTAAGAACTTGCAAGTCGAATGGTTAATTTGTAAGAACTTGCAAGTCGAATGGTTAATTTCTAAGAACTTGGAAGTCGAATGGTTAACTTGTAAGAACTTGCAAGTTTCTTGCAAAAGATGGTTAATTTGTAAGATTTTGCAAACTTCTTGCAAAAGATGGTTAACTTGTAAGAACTTGCAAGTCGAATGGTTAGCTTGTAAGAACTTGCAAGTCAAATGGTTAATTTCTAAGAACTTGGAAGTCGAATGGTTAACTTGTAAGAACTTGCAAGTTTCTTGCAAAAGATGGTTAACTTGTAAAAACTTGCAAGTCGAATGGTTAGCTTGTAAGAACTTGTAAGTCGAATGGTTAACTTTTAAGAACTTGCAAGCCGAATGGTTAACTTGTAAGAACTTTCAAGTTTCTTGCAAAAGATGGTTAACTTGTAAGATTTTGCAAACTTCTTGCAAAGGATGGTTAACTTGTAAGAACTTGCAAGTCGAATGGTTAGCTTGTAAGAACTTGCAAGTCGAATGGTTAATTTTTAAGAATTTGCAAGTCGAATGGATAACTTGTAAGAACTTGCAAGTTTCTTGCAAAAGATGGTTAACAAGTAAAAACTTGCAAGTCGAATGGTTAGCTTGTAAGAATTTGTAAGCCGAATGGTTAACTTTTAAGAACTTGCAAGTCGAATGGTTAACTTGTAAGAACTTGCAAGTCGAATGGTTAAATTTTAAGAACTTGCAAGTCGAATGGTTAGCTTGTAAGAACTTTCAAGTCGAATGGTTATTTTTTATGAAGGGGAAGTCGAATGGTTAGCTTGTATGATCTTTCAAGTCGAATGGTTAACTTTCAAGAACTTGCAATTCGAATGGTTAGATTGTAAGACGAACGGCTAACGTGTAAGTTTCTTGCAAGATCGTTCCGGTCGAGCACAACTCTCATTGATTAATTCATTTTAACATTCAATCATTCACCTCTGTTTGGATAACCTAATACAATTCGACCTAAGTAGACATAATGGTTACTTTTCGAATTTTTTCAATACAAGAGAGATTCTTTTACAATTCCATTATGAAACAGTAGATCATCTCAATTAGCTTCTTTGAGATTGCTTTTTTGACTTTGATTGAATTTTCAATTTCAAATGTCAGCATTTTTTGCAAAATAATTGCTCCTCTTTTTATAGTGGCTCCTCTTTTTTTATCCTTTTCTATAATTTCAATTCACACTTTTTCAGATTCTATATTTTCCAACAAGCATCCATTTACAGTCATGTCTTGCAACGTTTTTTTTACGGTTTTGTGTGTGTGTGTGTGTGTGTGTGTGTGTGTGTGTGTGCGTGGGCATGTGTGTGTATGCGTGTATGTGTGTGTGTGTGCGTGCGTGTGTGTGTGCGCCTGTGTATGTGTGCGTGGTGTGTGTGTGTGTGTGTGTGTGTGTGTGTGTGTGTGTGTGTGTGTGTGTGTGTGTGTGTGTGTGTGTGACTGGTGGTATGTGTGTGTGCGAATAGTTAACTTCTAGGTAACTTTTAAGTCGAAAGGTTAACTTGTAAGAACTTGTAAGAACTTGTAAGTCAAATGGTTAACTTGTAAGAACTTGTAAGTCAAATAGTTAATTGTTAAAACTTGCAAATTTTTTGAAGAAAAACTTGCAAAGCGATGCATCACATTGTAACAACTTGCAGGAAACTAGTCCTTTAACAGGGTTGGTTTATTGGATTTCAAATTCTTGTCTGGTAATGGACAAAAGATCTTTTATAATTCTTCAATCATAGATTTGTTTCGATTAAAGGGTACTTTACCAGCGAGTTTATCGCTTTTTTTGAACTTGAATATTTTTTTTGATTTCTCCGTTGCGCTGTTTGTTCGCTTGTCTTAGCCACATAATCGTATTCAAGACGGCTGCTAATGAGAAAGCTATTGCTTTTGTGTGCAGCAAAGTTTAATTTGAGGAATGAAATTTATTGGAGATTAAATCAAAATTTTAGTTTTAATTAAACCACCAAAATCTTTTTCAATTCAATTGGATAAATATTTCCGATCAAATGTTGCTGCCAAAAAGAGTTTTGAAGATCTCAAACTTGCCAGCAGCAACATTTTTATCCCTAGTCTTGAAAGTTGGAATTACAAAATTGTTTTTTCTTTATTATTTGAAAAAAATTTTGGAATCAGAGAAAGGGTAGCTAGTTTTCTAGTTGACTTCGGTGCCATCTGTATTCAAAAAAATACTCCAAATGTTATTATAGAGTAGATCTCTCTAAGGAGTTACGGACAATTTTTTTGCCATTTGTATGCCCCTTCTGAGATTTCTTCAAAAGAGAACTAATCTGCATTGAAAACAGGAACAAGTTAAACCGCTCAAAGGTCTCAATTGACAGTAAATGCTTTTGACTAATAAGACACTGTTTCTTTTTTGTTAACAGTGAAATGGAAATTTACCTGGATCTGACATTTTTTATTCTACTTAACCAGAAAATTACAAGATTGAATTTATGTAAGTGCTTTTAAGGAGTAAATCAATAATTAGAGTAATTAAAATAGTTATTGGCTCTCAACGTTTTTAGTCATTAGTCAACGGTTCTCCTCAATTTTGATTTTGTCTTTCGCACATTTTTTTCTTTTGTTTTTGGAGAACAGATTTAATTTTAAAATTTGGAAGGTCTGCAGTTTTTCTTAAAACAGCTGCTTGCAAAGCTTTAGAATTTGTGCCAATATGAAAGTGTTTCATTCTTTAATTCAGATTAGTTATATATTATATAGTGCAACAATTCTAAGATTGGAGACAATTTTGTTTAGGCTCATTTTTTGTGCCAAAGTAGCAACAATTATCTGCATTAAACGTAAACAATACCATATTGTGTTTTTTTTTTGGTAGCATACTAATAAGTTCAGAACAAAATCATGCACTTTCATCACGTTTTTTTTTAAAAAAAAGTGTAAGTTTGATATCTGATACTTATATTACGAGAATCTATTAGTCTATGAGGACAAAAAACAATTTTGTTGATTTTTACTATTGATGAAGCTGGTCGTTGCTACTTCAGCGTTCGTTTTTAGCACTTGTGCATTAGCCCTTTGGTTTTTTCGGCCATTTTGTTTTCCCCTATTGTTTTCATGACACCAATCACAATTTATATATTATTTTATAACACATTACTATGTAAAAAATATCATGTGCATCTGAGGGCCTAAAAATTATATACCTACTAAGTAAGGTCGGGTTAAAACAAAATAAAACGCTTTTTTCAAGGGACATTTGATTTCCACTCAACTCACCCACTGCGTTTATAATTTTCCAATTCAAGTTCTTCGAAAAATTGAAATTGTTTGCACTTATCGAGCTATTCATTTGCCGTGGCGGTTGTAACCAAAAGAAAATATTGTCCGAATAATTTTGGAAGGTGTATGCCATTTCAGATCATCTTGGAAATCCATAATCATCATATGAACAGTTTTGACCATTCATATG
>NW_027450321.1:0-25953 GCF_964194025.1 Convolutriloba macropyga | reverse complement strand
TTTGGAAAAACCGTACGCTACAATCTTTTCGAATTTTCAAATTTCGTGCGATATTGAATTAAATGCTTTAGCTAGATCAATAAAAACAGCAACTTAAATTTTCAAGTTATAGTTTTCTTTTAATGCTTCGATAGTGTAAAACAGCATCTGTAGAAAACCTGTTTTAATTCCAAACTGTGTACCGTTCCAAATTTTCTCATTTTGTATAATTTCGTTAACCTGATTAAGTGTACGCTTAAAGAGTTTTGCAAACATTGGAGTAATTGAGGTAGGCCTATACTTCTCCTCACAAGTTTTTACATGCCCTTTTTTGTATACCGGACTAATAAAAGCAAGTTTCAAATTTTTGGGAAAATTTTCTGACTAATGCATGTACTGAAAGCAAACTGCAAATGGGTTACGATTGCAAACTTTGTTGCCTTGATTGCCCAAGCATTAAAAATGCCTTGATCCGGAGACTTATTGTTGTCGAGTGAATCAATTGTATCATAGAGTTCCTTTAGTGTGACTGTTCTGAAGCAAAACTTTTCCCTAACTTATACGCGAGAAGTATTTGGAGCGCTCACATTTTGTCTTTTGTATAAGCCTAACTTTTGAAAAGTTCTATTGAAACAATTTGCAATATCAAGTTCTTTTTATTGTCCTTGTTTTTGGTTCCAATTTAATTGCAATCAGTTTTTCCAATTCCCCGAAAACTAGAATTTGATCTATAGCATTTACGTAAAATATAGCACCAGCAATAGTCAACAATTTTCGTTGTAATAATACCTTGCAACTCAATCGGTGAGCTCATCTCAATAAACCATTCTTAAAAATTTTTTAAGCTATAATACTGCAAAATTGTTTTGCTCTGTCCTGCACATTCTTTCTTTAAATTCATAAGGGTGCTGTACGCTTAAGTTTAAGTTGATCAGAGTGCTGTTAGTGGTGATTAAAAGTGGGTGTGTATACAGTACTGATTTAGACACATTTACGCCAAAACCTCCGTTCTCACGGGGATTTGAACTCATCCCCTGGAGGTAAGTTTTTTCTCTTGCGGTCGTAACCCAGTGGGAAATGCTGTTTTGGCTCAAATGTGTCTAAATCTGTGCCTTAAGTACCAACGCTTTATGAAGAAAAAAGAAGCTTGAATTTAATTAAATGTTTAAATTCATGTTTAAATCCTATATATTAAATGCATGGCAGTTTACAAGACACCATGTTTAACGAAAGGCGAAAATGCATGTTTAAGAGGCCTCTGAAGAGCATGTTTAAGAACTCTGGAGCAGCATTGTTAAGGGGGCAGATTGTGAGAGGTCGTAAAAGGTCAATGTCCGAAAAAGCGCAGACTGCAAAAGAGTCAATGACCTAAATGCGAAGAGTCATTGACCTAAATGCAAAAGGAGTCAATTACCAATAATCCAACAGCCAAAAGGTTTACGCGCCACAAAAACAGGGATGCAAGAAAAGTCATTAACCGAAAAACGTCAATTAGAAATAGATCCAAAAAGAGGGTTTTGCTAATTTTGGCCTTTATTTGATTTCTTTTTTCTTTCGTTGACATTGTTGGTTGCGAACATATGAGGTTAATACTCTTTTTAATTGCTCTAAAACGAAGTTGGTAGCAATCATATTAGTCTTGTTGGTCTTTTTATGCGATTTTTTGCTTGACCGATTTTTGTTCTTAAAAACGGGATAAACAGGTAGCGCCCAGCGGGCATAAAGTTTCATTAGAAGCCCTTAGTTGCGTTAATTAGTATTTCAGGTGCTTAGTGTGGCGTAGGTACTGGGAGCGCCGTAGTTTATGGTTAAACGGTCATTTTAGGAGTTTTTGAGCCCAAAATGTAATTTTTCGTGTTTTTTCGTCATTTCTCGATTTTTTGGAACAGACTAAAATTGAGGCTGGATAAAGTTGAGAAAGGACTTTTGGAAGACATAAGTACTTTTTATGACCATTTTAACAGCTATCGGCTTTGGTACTCCAAACAAAAACACGCAAATTTATACTATTTTTCTTAATTTTTTTCAGCCCTAGGTGTCAAGGAACCTCCTCAAGGGTTTGATAAGATTACTGCAACATTTCTAGTGATAATGGAATGGTTTTCAACATTTTAAAATCTGATGGAGCCAACTGCTCGACGTTTGAGAGCAATTGGCCCGCCGTTGGTCCCTTATATTTCAACTTTTGTGAAATATGTTTTGTGGGCTTAGCGAGTTATACGATTTCTCGCTCACGATCGTATAATTTATCCGTTAATTGCTTTCCATCATTTTTTTTCAGGCAATGTTTTTGGCTGACAGATCTGGTTTTTTGATATACCTGTTTGCGTTTGTTTTTATGATGTTCTCCTTCACATTTTCAAGCACCATTTTTACTTTCGAAGGTTAGGTGGAATTTTCAAGTTAAATTATTAAGGAGGTTCTGATATTGCTTGAAAATGGTTGAGGAAGTTTGTAGCTTACGGCCAACGCAGGTTGGATTTATCCCCTTCTTTTCGAGGGCGTTTTTTTGGATTTTAGTCGGATGTTGAATTGTTATCAGAACGGAACAAAAAAACTTTAAATACAAATTAAGGAGTTTTGCTTATTCTTAATATTTGTGACCATTGCGCTCATTTTCCTTATTTTGGCCGGATTTTTTTCAATTAATTCACGATTGTATACATTTTTTTTAGTTTTCGGTAAATGCTTCAATGAAGTTAGTATTGGAATGCGCACAATTGTTCGTCCAAAGTTTTTAAAAAGCTCTTCAAAAAAAGTTCATTTAGATTGCTTTTACGGACCTGCTAGTATATTTTTAATCGGTTTTCAAAGAGTATAACATACAAATTAAAAAGTTGAGGACCGAGCAGTACCGTGGAACTTGTCTATCAATTAGAGAACGTATCATTGGCACGTACTCGTTGGTATATTTTCGTCAGCAATTATCCACTATTCACCGTAGATGAATTATTAATAAATTTACCTTTGACCAAGAGAATTGAATGAGAATGAAATGCTTTTGATAGATCTAATTAGGTGGCATAGATACTTTTTTAATTGACTGCTTGTTTACGTATGAGAGTGATTATTATTAGTGAAGAATCGTGGGTTGAAACTTTTTTTCCTGAATAGAAACTTTCGTGACTCTTGATGCTATGTTCTGAAAGGTAATTTGATATTTGTTGTTGGAGTCTGTTGAAAGGCATTGGTAGCTGATATAGGCTTGTAGGCGGTTGTCATCTTTTTTGAACATTGGGTAAAATATCCGTTTTTGAGTGGTCAAAAATTGGTTGTAACATTTAATTGAATATGTAAGTTTATTATAGGGGCAATCTCAACCGTTGCATCTTTGATTGCACAAGCAGGAAAGCATGAAGCCACTTTAAAATTTGGTTGCGCGAGTTTTCTGTATAATTTCCCAGTTTGATGAGTGGAAAAGCTGAAAAAAAACTGACAACTTTTAATTGTATTTTTGTTGTCTTTTTGTTGTTCTTTTTAGCGTCATAAAGAATTGAATACGGACAGGTCTTAGAGCCCTTCTATAGAAACATTGGTAACTGTCGACATTTTGAATATTTTGCTTGATTTCTAATGGTTTTCATTACCTTGAAGTTAATTGTTCTAAAAGACTAAGCTAATTTTTTAACTTTACTGTTTTTGTTCTTTTTGTCTAATTGTTGCCAAAACTGTTTATGGACTGGTTCCATATGTTTTCTGGTGATTTATAAGTTATTTTGTTTAGTTTCAGTTTTATCTGACGGTATGTTGATGTTGTTATTAAGTTTTGTGTTTTAATACATAAAGTTTTTGATGTAATTAATATTTGTTGTTATTGTTTGATTTTGCTGTTCGTCTTAACTAGCTTTCTTAATATTAGCATATCTCATCAATCTAGTGCATCACGTTTTACTCCACTGACTTATTTGCTTTGGAGACTATTTTTTCGTTCATACACTATTTTTTTGAAAAATACTTTGTTTTTTTTTGGGTTTTTTGGATTCCCAAAAATAATTTTTGGGTTTTTCTATCTGTTCCTCATTTGGTAGACAATTATGCTAAAATTGTGGACGAGCGTGGTCGAACCTTTTGTGCAATCGCACATTACCGAGCCTCCTTGTTGAATATGTAAGTTCATTATGGGGGCAATCTCCACCGTTGCATCTTTGATTGCACAAGCAGGAAAGCATTAAGCCACTTTAAAATTTGGTTGCGCGAGTTTTCTGTATAATTTCCCAGTTTGATTAGTGGAAAAGCTGAAAAAAAATCCCTAGGTATGCGATTCACCGAAACTGTTGAGGAGATGAATTAATAATGTGAAGGACGGTGCGTAGGGTTTGACCCCGACGTTAGTTGGTATGTTTTTCGTACGTCGAATAAAAATAAAAAAATTGTGCGTTTTTTAAACGAATTTACTGGTGTGCTTGATTTCTGCATGCTATATTTAATATAGCTTTCCACGAACAGAACTGTATTGATACTGAAGATTATTTCGACTTGTCAACAATATTACCTATTATCGGACGGCTGACGTAATGTGTTATTCGAAAGTTGACGTAACAGGTAGCTGTATTGTTCTTGGGTTCTCTTTTTACGTATCCTTCTTAGCTTGTCTGATAGTAAACGGCTTTTAAATTTTCCTGATATGTGTAGTATATTGCTTCGCTGATTTGAGTAGAATATTCATATCTAAACTTTCAGTTGCAGCATAAATCAGTTCTGAATTTTGAAAAGCCACTGCTGTGCGCCGACAATGTTCTATAATTTTTTTGCTTTGTCTTAAAATTTACACCTCCGAGTTTGCAAATGTGATGCGCAGTCAAAGATTTGGGGCGATATGTTTAATTTTCCGGTTTTGTTTTTCGCATGAAACTCATGATGCCGGAAATTGCTCTCTGCGAAGCTTCCCTGACTTCACATTGTATATCTCATCATTTTTATTACACATTGTATTAGCTTCTAATGGTTCGTAGCTGCTGTTATAAATGAGTAAGTGGCGTGTAGTAGCTGAATTTACGTTTTTGCGGTTTGTAAATTGGTTAGTTCTTTGTTTGAAGAATAGAAAAATCTGTCTTAATAAGACAAAATAATTTTTTTGGTGAGTTAGACTCCCGGTGTGCATTAATCTATCTATTAAATCTTGCTCCACTGGTAATTATTATGAATTCTAAATTTCGGTGTCCATAGATGTTTATCCCAGCAAATTACGATTAATTTCAAACTCATTTCCAAAGTAGCAGTTTGAGATAGGTGTTTTCAGTCACAATAGTCCTTTTAAAATTTAAATTAAGGTCTAAAATGATTTTTGCGATATAATAGGTGTTAACTGGTGTTCAATTGACTTAACAGCTGTGAACAGAGCTAGGTACCATATTGTTTAATTCACGGAAACTTTCATGCGAAAGGTGGTTTTTAAATTTAAGAATTGAACCCCCCTCCCCCTACCTCAGTCAACCCCCACCCCCCCCCCCGCGCAGTCGCTCACCGCCCCACGCATCCCCTTCATTCACCACCACGCCTCCGTCAACTCTCTTTCACGCCCCGCCCAACCTCCTCCGCCTGGCGATTTGGACCGCCCCTCTCGACCAGCCCTCCTAATCCAAGCACCCAGGGATTCGTCACTCCGAGACTCCGAACCTTTTATGATAATTATTGTTAGCCGCCGTCAGCCTCTCAACGGCTATTATCTGAGCGTTCTTCTTTTTTTTACGAATCGAAGAGAATTAGTGGAGCGTCTTTTTTATCGATAATTTTTTCGAGTGTATTTAAAACAGGATGAAAAAGTCAATGCCGCACGTAAAACCCAATTGTTTAGGTTAAACGTCTGAAAAAATTAAAGAGCAGAGGAAGAGAGAGTGATATTCAGTTCATGCTGCGTTTTTGCGGGAAAAGTAGGTGTGAAAAAAATTCTGCTAAGCGGGCAAAATATTTTGATCTCGTGCGGCTTTTTCGAAGCAGTTTTTTTTTTTTACTTTACTCATTCGTCTAAAATTGTTTTTCTAAACCATATTAACAACTAATTGTTTGTTTCGGAGCTATTATGATCATGCCAATCAAATGTTTTGACTTATTACTGCTCTTAATGTCTTGGTGTAATTTTTGAATTCAATTAGTTAATTAGGGTTGTCATTGTCTTTGTATTGTCACGAAAGTAAAACTTTAAGTTTTCATAGCACATGTTTTTTTATAAAAACAAATAAGTTCTGCAGTTTTTTTTTTAGTTTTTACTAGTTTTTGTAATTGTTTTCGATTGTGCTTACGTATCGTTTAGCTGCTTGAGCGAATAGAGTGTGTTGAAAACATCTTTTGATTCTCTAAAATTTTCAAAGATTATTAAAACATTCAAGTTTCCTGAGATTTTGTCATTTAGTTTTTTTTATTAGCCGCACGGCGATAGCTGAGGCTATTATTGGCCTTCTCTTGGTTTTTTTTATTTCGTCGTCATGAGTTTTGTTACGACCATATGACGTCAAGCCACTTTTTGTTCATTCGTTCATGCAATTTCAACTGAATTTGCATGCATGACGTCATTTTTTCGCTCTTAGTGGATGGTCTCCTAGCATTTCGAAGAATGGAAGTAGGAATATTCCCCAGATGATGGTGAAGAAGGGGTCAATAACGTTGGGGTAAACCAATGAGTGTACAGATATACCATACCCAACCAAATAGACTAAAAAACACATCAACTTCTTCAAAAAGTGTTGAAACAATGCATAATTTTACCCATATCAAATATATTTTTACTCATGTAAAGTCTACCACTGATCAACCAATAATTTATTTTTTCCCTGGTAGAGGATTTTCCAGGAAATAATGAAAGAAATGTGGTGAACTGCATTGAAAACAAAAATAGGCTGTGAGTTACTTTTCTCACAACATCAACAATATCCCGTCCAACACTCTCATCTTCGATTGCTCACTGTAGCTCAAGGTATAGTATTAATTGTTTAACATTCGAGACAAAAATAACCTCTGGTCAAACATTCCCACTAAAAAGTGACTTGAGCTCAGACCATCTTAGTTTGATCAAATTTTTGTGAACTCAGACCAAAACCTCGGATTAGGCTAATTCCGGTTCATTGTCAAAATTGATTGCAATTTGAGTGCGGACTCAACATGCATCATTGTCCAAACATAGTGTGCTGAGAATCGCCTCTGTTCAAACTTGAGTGCATACCACTGACGTACTAAAAAAGTTCGGGTAAATTTACCTTACTGGAGGTAAGGTGAGCTGTTGATAAGGTAAAGTTGAGGTAACTTTCGCCCTAACTTTAACTCAACTTGAGTTGAGGTAAATTTTTACTTTAACCTTCTTAACTTAAAAGTACATTAGCTTTTTTGCAACGTTCAAATAAATGCGTATTTGTAGTTCAATTACCAAAAAAATAGTTAAGGCTTGCTTGAACGGTTTTTAATTCGCTGAAACTCATTTTTAAACTAAATTGGAACGCAACAACTAGAAAAACAAGTGGGGTAAAGAGGCGCTTTTCGATATAGAAACAACTCATACATGTTTTCTAATAAAAATTTTTGTCAAATAGTAATTTTCGAATCTATATAGGGGAGTAATAAGTTATCAGAATGTAAATATTGCTCCATGTAAACTTTCTCCAGAATGCTCCAGATTATGCTCCAGAATGTAAATTATGCTCCAGAATATGCTCCATAATGCTCCAGAATGTAAATTATTTTCCATGATGATTCAAACGCTATTAAAGTCACTTTCGGATCAGTACCTCAAAGTGTGATAGGAAAGCCACAAGCAAGTACTCCATTTTGTGCAGGAACGTCCTTTGGGAGTGAGTCTTCTATAAAAAAAAGATTTTTCACTAAAAGTTGCCTAAGATTTAAAATACTGCCTTTTTCAATTACCTTTTTCTTTTAATTTTCATTCTTCAAAGTTGTTTTAAATCCCCTTCTTTCTTAGCTTTATGTTTTTAAGTAGATCTTTTAAGTTGCTCTCTCCTTTAACTCAGAGCCTCATTGAGTCTGATTCTCAACAAGAGCCAAATTGACAGACTTTTATCTGAGGCTAGAATGACAGCAGAAAAATCAACGCAAGATGAAAGCAATTTTACTGAAGTAAGGAATAAAAGAAAACGTTGCAGAAAAGTGCCAACTCCAATCAACAACTTAAGACTTATGATTGTCACAACTGATCCAAGACCATCTCAAATTCAGTTTGCAAAAGCAATCAGGTCGAAATTTCCAGCCGTCAAGATTAAGCAAATGAGAGAACTGAAGAACAATACTCACGGCAAGAAACCCAACCCGTGAATTTTTTTGACAGTGGTGTAGAAGAATTAAAATGTTTTATATAGAAATTATTGGTCAGGGCCCCCACAAACATCATTTTTGAGAAAAAAAACATCGATTTTGAAAATTTTTGGTCGAACTGCCTAAAGTTTCTAAAAAGTGATCAAGGAATCAAACAATCAAGTCAACGCAGATCAAAAACATGGCGTAAAAAAAGGCTGGCAGCTATACCGATGTGAAGCAAGCCGAGAACCACCACATGTTTTGCAATGTTTCAAATGCCAAAAATTTGGCCACTCAGAAAGGGATTGCAGTAATGCAATTCCATCTCTTCGCTGCTCGCAAGATCATAGTGTTAAAGAATGCACTGTTGCCAAAAAAATGCCAAATGCTCAAACTGTGGCGGTGCTCATGCGACTGTTTATCGAGGCTGACCAAGATATCAGCATAAGTTAGCAGAGGCCTCAAAAAGATAAATGAGGATAAGTTCTCAGCCGCAGCTATGAAACTGCATTCTCAAGCAAAGACTGATCCAACCCAATCAACTGAAAAAATTGCTATTCTAGTAGCTGAAGTTTTGAGCAAAATACAAACAATTTTTAACACTGTGTCCTACAGTGACATAATAAATATTGTTTCTTACAGCTCTTCAGGTATCTTTAATGAAAAAATGGATAGCCAGAGAATACATGACAGCAAAAAAAGCGCAAATACAGCTCCTATGATTTCAATGCAAACAAATAACTTGCCAAACAGCCAATGCTTTTTGCAAAATGAATGAGCTCAAGATTTTGCAATGGAACTGTCGCGGACTAAAAAACAAAATAAGTGATTTGATTTTGTTTTCAACAGAAGAAGAAATAGATTTAATTTGTTTAAATGAAGATAAGAGCTGGAAAAAAACAACCCCCCCCCCTCAACATCTACATCGTTGCAACGGCAACACGCAACAACGGTCATCATGGCTCTGCTATCTTAGTGAAGAACAGCATTGTTATCGAGCGAATTGAACCAGTAGAAAAAAAACTGATAGCAATGGAAAAACACCAGAAAACACTTAAAATTCGCCTTAAGTTGCCCTTTTTCGATGATTTTTGGATAAAAACTGCTTACAATTCTCCTGGAAAGCAGCTGTCGACCGATAAAACATTTTCAGGAAAGTTGAAAAATGTCTTCGTGTGTGGCGACTTCAATGCTCCCCACCATGAACTAAACTGCTCTTACGATTCAGAAAATGGAGAAAATCTCCTATATATTATTTACGAGGGCACTCTTAAACTGCTGAACAACGGTTATCACACCTATCAGACGTTTGACGGAAAACGCAAAATTATGTTAGATCTGCACTTCTGCGATAATTCAGTTCTTGCGCATTTTAACGACTTTCAAATATCAGAAGATGTAAGCAGCGATCACAAAGTAACAGTTACAAAAATTTTCAACCTAAGAAAAGGTGAATTTTTCAACTGAAATCAAAAACCAACTACAGAAAGTTTAGAGAACATGCAAAAATATTACACAGATCATCAAATCTGTGGCCTGTGAAGTCACCAAAAAAACGAATTAAATCAGTTTAGTACCAGTTTAGGTGAATTAGTACACAAATCTTTGGAAGACTCCTGCTTTAACATGAAAGAGTCCCCGACACTGTTGAGACGCAAAAACTGATAAAATTGAGGAGAAAAAGGCGAAGAGGCCTCAAAATAGCAGTTGGCGATCACTATACCTCTTTAAGAACGGAGATAAACTACCTACAGAAAGAAATTAAACGATCAATGATGCGATCAGAAGACAAAAAAAGAGCAAAGGTCTTGGAATGTGCATAGTATAAGGGTAGCAAGCGCTTCTGGAAAGCAATGAAAGAACTAACTAAAAAAACGAGCCGAAACAAAAGACAGCAGAATACCCAAAACTATTCTACAAAAATTTCGTGGTGGTCACCGACAAGGAGAAAAAAGAAGTGTTCAAACAGCTGCTAAAGAACATAATGAAAAATCATGCAATATTAAATACAAATGAACAAACTGAACAACTCGGCATTGTTTATACAACAAAACAAATTGATTAAATCCTGAAAAGGACGAAAAATACAAGCTCTGGGCCGGACAAAATTTGCTACAAACTCTTTGAATAATTACCTAAAAATGTTAAAACCCCTGCTTCTCTCCTCATATCTAGCTCCATAAACAACTTGTATGTTCCAGATAACTGGAAAGAAAGCCAGATAAAATTGATACCGAAACAAGACAAAGACCGATCGAAGGCTGAAAACTACCAACCCATTAGTCTCACAAATTGCATAGCCAAAATATGTGAAACTGTTATGAAAAATATCGTTGTGGAATACTGTGAAAGCCAAATCATATTCGGCGAGACTCAGTGTGCTTACAGGAAACACCACTGCACCACTCATTAAACTCACTCAGCACGCCAGTGAAGCCTTTTAGTGGTCCAAAATTGTTGGTTTCGTATGCTTAGATGTCGAAAAAGCGTTCGATGCTGTATGTCGCCTAGGACGCGTGCATAAATTAAACTCGATAGGGCCAAAGAATTCAGTAATAAGATGGATAAATTCATTCTTATCGCAAAGGAAAGTGTTTGTGCAGCTGTCAGTGAAAGTTTCAACCCGACAGCTGGAGTACGTCAAGGGAGCGTAATTGCTCCCATTCTCTTTCTCATTTACGTCAGTGGTTTGCCGCAAATAAAAGCCCAGATCTCACAGTTCGCAAACAACTTTGCCCTCTATTATAGGTCACGACCCCACAAATTATTCCGAAAACATCTCCAATCATAATTGAATGGTCTAATAATAGGTGAGACTCACTGAAAATCAAAATTAACCCAAATAAAACTCATTACCTGATCTTTAAAAACACCTCAAAGAAAGAATAATCTCTAGAGCTTAACATAAATGGAATATCCATTCAGAAGACAAAATCATTATAATTCCTGGGCATCATTCTTACTCCACGCCTCAATTGGAATGAACATTGCAACGATTTAATTCGCAGAGCGAACAGCAGGCTATTTCAACTCTTGAAGCTTAGTAACCTAAACGTTAACAAAAAAAGCCTAAATTTGGTTTACAAATCTTGGATCAGACCATTATTTTTGTACTCAAAGGCTTGCTGGCTAAATCAATTACATGCCCATATCAATAAAATACACAAAACGTTCAAAGTCGAGCTCTACGAATTTGCCTTTGAAAACCAAGATGGTACCAGACTCAAAAACTCCACGAAGAGGCAAAAATGAGGTCAGTCAGTGAAATGCAAATTGAACTGGCTAACGGGTATATTCAAAGGGCAATCAAACACATCATACTGTCTGCATCAGAGCTGATAAATAATAAACGACAGTGCCCCCTCAACTATTGCAAAAGCACTCTTGATCATCTAAATTACTAAATGTTCTAGCAGCATACACAATAGACCAGTGGCTAGGATGACCGCTCAGAATAGTGATCAACTAAACAAAAGGAGGATCAATCCCAGTTTAATCCCGGAAATTCAATACCAAAGATCATTGTCTTTCGAAAAACAGAAATGGGTGCAATGACAGAAGAAAAGCAAAAACTGAGAGCACAAAAAGGAAAACTAAGGAAACAGGAAAAAAAATAAAGTACAACAACAAACAGGAAAACAGAGTGACAGATAGTGCAAAGGAAAAACTGGCAGTCGGATAGCCAAAAGTAGCTGTCAAATTGCACAGATGCGAAGAGCACAAAGGTGGTTTAATAAAGTAAACACCTACGGTTCGAGTCCAACTCCGGAAACTCTACGTTTAGTTTCTTGAAGCGTTTCCTCCATCCAATAAACTGCATCAAATGTGTAACGTTTTGAAGAAGAGGAAAGTGGCGCAGTTTTCAACAAAGCGTGGGTTAATAACGAAAGAACGAACATTTCTTTTCTCCGACTGGGGTTAGAGTCCAGCTCAGTTGCCTCCGACTTTCCTTATTATAATTATTTTTTTCCGCTATATTAACAATATGAAAAACAGCAGAACAATCAGACGTGTTAAGAGTATTCGGCCAGACACTCGCCTAGTCAATTCGGGGCCAAATACAGCTCAGTCTTTGTCATTCTCTGATCATCCTATTCATTTGTCTTCATCTGTTTGGCCAGCCGCTTGCCTAGTCAATTCGGGGCGGAACAGATCACAGCTGTCATCAATATCTCTATGCGTAGTTATTGACCTAAATTTACGCCTTCTTTCGATGCCTCTCACTTCTAGTTTATTGATGACTATTTTGCTATTTTACTATATTCCTCAACACTCCACTAAAATAAAAAGAAAACGTCTGTGAGATTTAAAAAAAAAACTTTCACACGTGTGCTGCGCGTGGTTTTGTTTCAGTGGTTTTATGGTTTAGGTTAGCGTAGAACTTTTATTTATCAGTTTTTTAATTCTGTCACTTTTATATTAATGCTTTTTCAAGTCAGAAACAACGCCTTTGTTTATTCTTTTTCTCCGTCTCTTCATCAATCATAACCGTTCCGTTTTATCGTCAATTTTTTATTTTACGACATCGAAGCAAGACTATTTGATATCAGGGCCACCAATTTAAGCCTAGCTTTAATTGAATCAAGCGGACAGTAACACATTTGAATGAAAGCTGATTTTTTGTAACAACATACATAACATTTAGCGCGAACCGCTAATAAAACAGCAGAACTGGGAGCTTTGGTTCGAAATTGTTCAAGTCAGTTTGTCGATTTCCGTATTAAATTCGCGACGACTTAAAGATTGAAAGGACGAAGCTTTATAACGAAAAACCTGCAGAAACATAAGTCAACTTTGTGCAGTGAACTATCACCTCGAAGAAACGGAACAGCAACACGCGTGGGATCGAGTCCCACCCACGCCCATCGAACATTTTAAGTTTTCGCAATCGATTTTATTTTATTTTTGTTATTATTCATCATAATTAATTGAAGAGACCATCACACTCATATTAAACAATTTCCACGAGCCTAGCCAAGAAAACGATCCACTAGCGTTTGTATACGTCAAGTTCAGCCAGCAGAACTCCTCCATGGTACTTGAAATGGCTGAGTGAATCTGAGGCAGAGGAAGTCTTCTAGTACAGTTATATAGAACTTTAAGTTTTAACAAGAACTTCTCAAACTCAATTTCATAAACTCAAACTCCTCTTACTGTGTATATAACTTCTTTCACCTCTGGTTGTACATAAATTGTATTGTTGCTGATCAGAATGTAAATATTGCTCTTTTCATCAACATTGTAATTTTGAAATGCTCTTCTGAAAAAAATTGTGCTCTTAAACAACCATTGAATCTAAGCTCTTCTTCTCTTGCTCCCTTCTTGGTTTCTGTCAAAGCGTTATTCGGACTCCTTCTTTTCCTTGACATCTAGAATGACTACTGGTTAGCTGCGACCTTTTTGAGGGCTTCAATAACACACCTTTTCAAGTCTCAAAGAAACTAAGATTTTCATGAACATAAGGAATTTTTACCCATCTTCCACTGTACACAAAGTTTACTCCAACTAGACAACTGGCCAGACAGTTTTGTCTTCAAAGTCATTTCTGAAGAAATTTCAACACAATAGAAACAATTTCTAACAAAACCCACTTAAGCTCAAAGACATATTATAATCACACAAACGTTTACGTGAATGTGCAGGTAAAATGGTTTGCATCCGATAATTGCTTACCGCACATCATTCAGCTAAAATACCCGCATTTTTTTCAACTGAAAAAAATTGCAGCAAAACTTCAGCAACATATATTGTTTTTGCTTGAATTTGCATTTTGGTTTTCATATTTAATGAGATTGAGACAGAAAACCGGTTTAAATTCAGAAATTCAGGTTTTTGAATTTTCGAAGAAGTTAAAACAACTGAGGGAAAAACAGATGTAAAATTGTACTTAAAAATTGTTTATATTTTATATTTTGAAACTTTTTTTAGAATCTTTGATTGTCCCTTGGGCCTCTTATAGTCTCGAGGAGTCGTGAATCAATTAAAATCACATTCAAGAGATACTTGCTTGGACTTGTCACAGTTTGCATGCATCATAGCCGAAAAGGTAAATATTCATCCATAATCGACCTGCTTTTCTACCGTTTCAAATCTTTATCAAAGAGCAGTCAAAATTGACGTCAGATGGATTTTTTGGTTCTGATTGGAGCAAATACACTCCAGAAAGTGCCTGATATGGTAATTTAAGTTTCAATTATCAAACTTTCTTTCCTCTTGAAGTCCTATGATAGGCAGTCCTTCATGCTTACGGAAACGCCTCTCTCTGATCACACAAATATACGTTTGGAAACTTCAATTATCAGGTAAAGATGGTCTGATCAATTTACATTCCGTATTTTTTCGATTTGCAACTCTTGTCAAGCTTAGACAAATCTACCCCGGTGTAGGCCTCGACTGATGAGTGTAGGCCTCGACCCAAAATGACAACCCGCGTTGAGAAATACCGACAAAAACTATGTAAGAAGCGTCGGTTTCTGTCGGTTTATGTCGGTTTCACCGGTTTTGCTTGCAAGAAGCGTCGCTTTTTGACGGGTTTTGTCGGTTTCTGTCGGTTTTGTCGGAATCACCGGTTTTGCTGGTAAGAAGCGTCGGCTTTTGTCGGTTTTGTCGAAATCGTCGGTATTGTGTAAGGAGCGTTGGCTCCATTGGAAATGTCAATTCCAAGCGTAAGAAATGTCGGTTTATGTGATAGAATCATAATAGTAGTACTAGTAGCAGTGGTAGTAGTGGTAGTAGTGGTAGTGGTAGTAGTAGTAGTAGTAGTAGTAGTAGTAGTAGTAGTAGTAGTAGTAGTAGTAGTAGTAGTAGTAGTAGTAGTAGTAGTAGTAGTAGTAGTAGTAGTAGTAGTAGTAGTAGTAGTAGTAGTAGTAGTAGTAGTAGTAGCCATTTCTGAATTTGGGCAATTTCTTCGCCCATTTTCAGAACGGCCCAGAAAAACCGCCCCCCAAATTAAGAAGACCATTTTAGGAAAAACTTCCGCCTCCCAAATTCAGAAGAGGGTTGCCCAAATTCAGAAATGGATTTTTTGACCAATTTCGGAATTGGCCCGGTGCCCATTTTCCTACTCCACTCCTACTACTCCTTGGAATTTGGGTAAGTGTTCTGGGGATGGTGGCCGAATCAAAAAATGGGCCCAAAAGTGTTGTGAAACTACGACAAAAAAAGACACTTCTCATGCTTTTCAAGCCTTTCAAAAATTAAATGATAAAAATGCAATAATTCGAACAGAAATTTCACATACGCGAAAAAAAAATTAACCCAAATTAAGGTGGCAGTGCAGGTCAATTGGTAAACATAACTGGCATAACTTTGACAAACAGCTCTAACAAACATGTCTTTCCTCCATTTAAATCGAGGCATTCGACAGCAATTGTGAAGCCAGGAAATGACTTCCACGAGAATTTCAGTTTCACTTGTTAAATTTCCTACTTTTTTGGCAAAAATCATTTGCACAAAAACATTTAAAAAAATCCCCAGTGCGCCAATTTGCCCACTGGGGATTTTTTTGATTCCTTATCCCAAACCCCTCTCACGTACGACTTTTTGCGCTAATAAAAGAATCCAGGCATATTACGGAAAAACATTGATCTAGGAAGAAAAAATACCTGGAGACACGAATTTCAAGGATTCTATGTATTCTGTCATCATGTGGGGTATTAATAGGCGTCCAATGAATATAAAATTTAAATTTTTGAACTCGCCCAATATAGGAGATTTTATAAAGACAATAAATTTTTACTTTCTTCTTCTAAACTTTTGCTCTGTGAAGCAAAAATACATGGAGAAACGAATTATTTTCAAGTATTCTATGTATTCTGTCCAGTTGTTGGGTAGAAATAGGCACCCAATGTGTATTAAAATAATATTTTTGAACTCCCCTAACAAAGGAGGTTACTTAAGACGTGCGCTTTTTCGTGCTTTTTTCTTCTAAACGTTTGATCAAGGAAGCGAAAATACCTGAAGAAGCGAAATATTTTCAAGTTTTCTATTTATTCTGTCACCCTGAGGGGTAAATCTGACCAATTTTAAGACAGATATATTAGCTGTGTGTAAAAGTTTAATTGTTATTGTATAAAAAATTGGGCAAAGATAACAAAAAAGGCAGTTTTTGGCCGCTTTGATCATGAAAAGAATCTTTGAACGCCTAGGTCCAAAAATGACAAGATGCCTCTAGTACTTGTTTTGCTCAAAAGGTAACAATAATTGGCTCATATATTGCTTTATACATAACTCAATTTATTGTTCTTTAAAAACTTTGCAGTCATATATATTACTCAAATTAAATGATGGCTTCAAGGGTACCTGAAATGGCATCAATCATAAAAGAAAAATCGAGTCAATTATGGCTTGGTAAATAGTGGCTGAGTTCGCCCACTTTTAAGAACGGTACAATAGCTTTATATAACGTTTTGAAAGCTTCTTATGTAGACAATTGCGCGAGGATAAAAAACGGTTACATTTTGACCATTTAGGTGCGTTTATGCCTCCTGGAAACAGTTGTCACCTAGTTGAAAGTTCGATTTGTATATGATGTAAAGTTTTTCTACGAACTATCGCTCAAATGAATTGATATATAGTTCATTTTGAAGACAAGAATCGCTTTCTTGAACCAATAGCTAATTGGGATCTTAGGAGGGCGGTAAATATCAGTTTTTCTCAAAATTGTCATTTCTCGTGCTGAAGTCTAAAAACTTTTGTAAAAAGTAAAGATTTTGGATGTATAATGAATAACTCACGAAATGAAACACATATCGTTGCAAATCCCCTACGTTGTAGTTTGCGCGGATATATTTGTTTTAACCAAATTCGGCCTTGATGGTTCATCAAATTTTAGGATTGATTACACAAGAGCAAATTGACATATTTTTGATTCACAAATTTGTAGTAAATCCGAAAAATTATCTAAAAGTGGCACCTATGGCTCCTACTTTTTTCAACGAAAATTATAGCCGCATGTGCTGCGATTATAAGAATGGCACTCATGAACCATTTAGGTAAGTTTAGGGTCTTAGAAAGCGGAGCGATATTGGAATGATTCTCTATACCCTAATTCAGAAAAACTGCTCTGATGCAATCAAAAGCTGTAAATATTACCAAAAACGTTTTTTTAAGATTTTTTATACTCTAGCCTCATCCCTGTATAAATAAATACCTGACCGTTGCAAGAAACTAGGCTTAGAACGAATTAAGTCAGTGTCCGTGACCATTCAAAAATGAGATTCTCCAGGACTTCCTAGCAGAAAAATTGTTTCAATTTTCCCCTTTCTAGAACTAGTGGGTCTGTTTCTTTTAAAGTGCACTCCACTGTGTGATAAGAGCAATCGAAGGACGTTTTCTATAAAAGTTAAATAACTAATGCTTCGAAATGGCCGCAATTTTTCTGGCGCACGGTCTGACTTCGAAATCGACATCAACACAACTTCTTAAGAAAAAACTGTTACTGGAATTTTTGTAATAGCCGCATTTGTCTGTGACATGTGGCCAACAACTCGACTTGCATTTGAGTTTTTTTGAAATAGAAATTCTCATTAGTTCCGAAGAAACACTGAAGTGGCCAAACTAAAAGAAACTTCCCGGGCCGAAATTCGGAACGTTTTTTTCTCAAAAACGATTAGATAATATAATCCAATACTGTGCATATGAATTTTTAGAACCAAAATTAAGCCAAAAGCCAGTTTCAGTTATGCCGATTGCAAATTGTGAGAAAAAGTTTTAAAATACCAAAATTTGCAACAAAAAATTTGAAATATTTTCGATCAATTTGAAAATGGTCCGATGAATTGTTTTTTTCGGGGCTTTTTTGATTTTTGAGCTACAATTACGTTGATCTATCACTTTACGGATTTTCTTTTGAACTTGAAACGCGTTTTCGTTGTTTGCGGGGTATGTTGAATCCGCGGCTTCCGTGGACCAAATTCAGAAATTTTGTAATTGGTTTTGCCGTGGATTGTTCCTACTGAAAAAAACACAACGTTTTTTGTGTTGTTTTCAAAGTTGTGGCTAAAATTGCAACAGTCTGTTTTTGTGAGTTTCAACTTTCTAGTTACGTTAGCCTTTCAAGTTTTTGGCGATTTATAAAGTTATTCTTTTCAAAAAAATTTTTGAAAAATTTTGCAATGCAGTCCTTTTTTGAAGAACTGTTTGTTCTATACCGCTCTTTTATGTCAAACACTTTGAATTTCCTGGAATGCAAATGGCCGTGATAGAAGACCTGCTTAGCTCTAGTTACTTCCAAATTGCAAATTTTTGCAACAAAACTCAGTTTCACTTGCAAAATTGCCTATTTTTTTGGAAAAAATTATTTGCAAAAAAACATAAAAAAATCCCCAGTGGGCCAATTGACAGCTTATCTCAAACCCCTCTCACTTGCGTCTGTTTGCGCTAATAAAAATATCTAGGCATATTACGGAAAAACCTTGCTCTAGGAAGAAAAAATACCTGGAGAAACGAATTTCAAGGATTCTTTGTATTCTTTCATCCTGTGGGGTATCAATAGGCGTCCAATGAATACAAAATTTATGTTTTTGAATTTGCCCAATATAGGAGATTATATAAATACAATAAATTTGCACTTTCCTTCTCTAAAATTTTGCTCTATGAAGCAAAAATACCTGTAGAAACGAATTTTTCTCAAGTATTCTATGTATTTTGTCCACTTGTGGGGTATAAATAGACAACCAATGTAAATAAAAATATTATTTTTGAACTCCCCTAATAGAGGACGTTACGTAAAACGAATAAATGTGCTTTTTTTCTTCTAAACGTTTGCTCTAGGAAGCAAAAACACCTGAAGAAATGTAATATTTTCAAGTTTTCTATCTATTCTGTCATCCTGAGGGATATTTCTGACCAATTTTAAGATAGACATTATTGCACTATATAACGTTTTGAAATTTTATTGTATTGAAAATTGGGCGAAGATAATAAAACAGGCATTTTTTGGCCGCTTTGACCATGAAACGCCTCTTTGAACGCTTAGGTCCAAAAAAGACAAGATTCCACTAGTGATTGTTTTTTGAAAAGGTAACAAATATTGTTTTACATTGCTTCATATATAGCTCATTTTAAAGCTCTTAAAATAGGATTTGCAGCCATTTTTTTACTTTTATGAATAAAAGCTTCAAGGGTACCTAAATTGGCATCAAACATAAAAGAAAAATCGAGTCGTTTATGACTTGGTAAATATTGGCTAAGTCCACCCATTTTTTAGAATAGTACAATAGCCTTATATAATGTTTCGAAAATATCTTGTATACAAAATTGCGCGATGATAATATAACATGCGTTTTTTGACCGCTTTGACCATGAAACGACTCTTTGAACGCTGAGGCCCAAAATAGACAAGATGCGAATTTTGTTTGTTTTACTCAAAAGGTTACAAATATTAGCTCAATTTGCTTTTTTTGTAGCTCATGTTAATGCATTTTGGATAGGCTTTGCAGTCGTATGTTTTATTCTTTGTAAACGATTGCTTCAAGGGTACCTAAAGTGGCTTCAAAGATAAAAGAAAAATCGAAGCTATTATGATTTGGTAAATAGTGGCTGAGTCCGCCCATTTTTAAGAATGGTACAATAGCCCTATATAAAGTTTTGAAAAGCACTTGTGTAGACAATTGCGCGAGGAAAAAGAAACGGGCACTTTTTGACCGTTTAGGTGCGTTTATGTCTCCTAGAAGCACTGGTCAGCGAGTTGAAATTTCGATTTGTTTATGATGTAAAATTTCTCAACGAATATTCACTCAAGTGAATTGATATATAGTTCACTTTGAAGACAAGAATCCCTTTGTTGCAGCCATTATCTAATTGGGATCGTAAGAGGGCTGTAAGTATCACTTTTTCTCAAAATTGTCATTTTTCGTGCTGATTTCTAAAATTTTTTTTAAAAAGTAAAGATATTGGATGTTTAATGAATAACTAATCAAATGAAACACATATCGTTGCAAAGCTCCTACATTGTAGTTGACGTGGACATATTTGTTTGTGTCCAAACTTTGCCTAGAAGATCTCAAGTACAGGATTGATTAGAGAAAAGCAAATTGAAATATTTTTGATTCATAAATTTGCAGTAAATCCGAATACTTATATAAAAGCAGAACCAATGGTTCATGTTTTTTTTAAATCCCATTTGCAGACAAATCTGCTAAGATTATAAAAATTGCGCTTTTGGACCATTTAGGTACGTTTAGAGTACCTAAAGTATTTTTATTTAAGCGGATTGGAATTGGAATTATTTTCCATACCCAAATTCAGAAAAACTGCGCTGATGCAATCAAAAGCTATAAATATCACCAAAAACGTTTTTTTACAAATTTTTTCAACTTTAGCCTCATCCCGGTATAAATAATTACCTGATCGCTGCAAAAAACGAGGCTGAGAATGAATTAATTCAGTGTCAGTGATCATTCAAAAATGAAAAATTCTAGGACTTCATTGCAGAAAAATTGTTTCAATTTGCCCCCTTCTAGAACTTGTAGGTCTGTTTTTTATAGAGACCTCCACTGCATTACAGCAGCAATCAAAGGCAGCTTTCTTTAAAAGTTAAATAACGGTTGCTTTGAAATGGCCTCAAGTTTTCTGATGAACGGTCTGATTTCGAAATTGACATCAACACAACTTCTTAAAAAAAAAACTGTCACTGGCATTTTTTTTATGGCCGCATTTGTCTCCGGCATGTGCCCAAAAACTCGACTTTCAAATGGGTTGTTTCAGTGACAAAGTCTCATGGGTTCAGAAGAAATGCTGAAGTGGCCAGACTAAGGGAAACTTCCGCCTCCCAAATTTAGAACGCTTTCTTTCCACCCTTTTTTCTCAAAATCAATAATATCATTTGTTTCAAAACTTTGGAATTGAATTTGTTGTACTAAAAGGAAGCCACATGCCAAATTTCAGGTTTCTATGATGATTTTTGCCAAATCACTTGTTTTTGGATCCTTGGATTTTGCAGGTGAGGTCTACTAGTACAAACCTGAATCAAAAGCTGAAAAAACGGTCGTTTCTAAAAAGACTACGCACTATCTTGCAAAAACCAAGTACGCTTTAAAGTACTCCGACAGGACACATATCAAAAAATTTTTGCGAAAGAACGTGTATTCACGGAGAAAATGCATTTTCTCGATTTCGCAGTTTTTGTGGTGTTTGGCCGCTTTTGGTACCCTACTCCGCTCGGTTCATAAATCCTCGAATATTCAATTTACAACCATCAATTAATTTGCTACGGATTGTGCGTGAGCCGTACTTTATTCTGAATACAATTTGTTTGGAAAAATTGTGAGGAAAATTTCAAAAAAATACCAAAATTTGCAAAAAAAAAGAAATTTTGAAAAATTTTCGATCAACTTAAAAATGGTCCTATGAACTGTTTTTTCGGGGCTTTTTTTAATTTTTGAGCTACAAATACGTTGACCTATCACTTTATGGCTTGTGTTTTGGACCCGGAACGCGTTTTCATTGTTTGCGGGGGTATGCTAAATCCGTGGATTTGGTGGACCAAATTCAGAAATGCCGTAGTAGTAGTAGTAGTAGTAGTAGTAGTAGTAGTAGTAGTAGTAGTAGTAGTAGTAGTAGTAGTAGTAGTAGTAGTAGTAGTAGTAGTAGTAGTAGTAGTAGTAGTAGTAGTAGTAGTAGTAGTAGTAGTAGTAGTAGTAGTAGTAGTAGTAGTAGTAGTAGTAGTAGTAGTAGTAGTAGTAGTAGTAGTAGTAGTAGTAGTAGTAGTAGTAGTAGTAGTAGTAGTAGTAGTAGTAGTAGTAGTAGTAGTAGTAGTAGTAGTAGTAGTAGTAGTAGTAGTAGTAGTAGTAGTAGTAGTAGTAGTAGTAGTAGTAGTAGTAGTAGTAGTAGTAGTAGTAGTAGTAGTAGTAGTAGTAGTAGTAGTAGTAGTAGTAGTAGTAGTAGTAGTAGTAGTAGTAGTAGTAGTAGTAGTAGTAGTAGTAGTAGTAGTAGTAGTAGTAGTAGTAGTAGTAGTAGTAGTAGTAGTAGTAGTAGTAGTAGTAGTAGTAGTAGTAGTAGTAGTAGTAGTAGTAGTAGTAGTAGTAGTAGTAGTAGTAGTAGTAGTAGTAGTAGTAGTAGTAGTAGTAGTAGTAGTAGTAGTAGTAGTAGTAGTAGTAGTAGTAGTAGTAGTAGTAGTAGTAGTAGTAGTAGTAGTAGTAGTAGTAGTAGTAGTAGTAGTAGTAGTAGTAGTAGTAGTAGTAGTAGTAGTAGTAGTAGTAGTAGTAGTAGTAGTAGTAGTAGTAGTAGTAGTAGTAGTAGTAGTAGTAGTAGTAGTAGTAGTAGTAGTAGTAGTAGTAGTAGTAGTAGTAGTAGTAGTAGTAGTAGTAGTAGTAGTAGTAGTAGTAGTAGTAGTAGTAGTAGTAGTAGTAGTAGTAGTAGTAGTAGTAGTAGTAGTAGTAGTAGTAGTAGTAGTAGTAGTAGTAGTAGTAGTAGTAGTAGTAGCCTCGGCCAAGGTTGAATTTGGGAGGATTTTGTCACATTTTCAACCAGTGGCCACGGTTTTCCTGCACTTTTTCAACCGACACATTTTCAACTTATAAAACCTATGCACCGATTCAACCATAGGGTGCACATTTTCGACCCAGCATTTTTTCACAATTTCAATCTGGAGGATTTCACATTTTCAACTACTACTACATTTGTCGCAATTGAAGTATCAAATAAACATAAAAATTACTGCCAAATGCAAAGTATGTCAATTGATGTTTCCAACATATAGTTGAATTGTTCGAAATATTCAAAACACCAGAAAATCAGTTCTTCAATGCGTCCTGAACAAAAGAAAGTTGCAATTGTATCAGCGTTTGTTCTTGTTCTTACAAAAACACTCTAAACAGTTCTAGGAGAGGGAGAAATGAAAGGAGAAATGAAAGAATTGGACCTAAGTGACACCAATCGGCAATCAATGGCTGAGAATAAATTTCATGCAAAGCTTTAGTTTTAATAACGATAGGTCTTCTGTTGAAAAATGTCTTGAAAGTGGAAAAGTTTAAGAGAGCAAACATTATTTCGTTTATGATTTGGTTAAAGAAACACTAAATTCCCTCTCTTAATTTTTGCAAATGGTTGTTTGAGTTTTTTTTACATCAAAACAAAGTTGAACAAGAGTTTTTCCAGGACTAAGTTAGGTCAATTTTTTGAATTAAAAATATTGGCACTCTAACTTGGAGATTTTTTTTTTTGGGGGGGGGGGAGGGAGGGGGCCACTTCGAGCCTGAGGCAATGTCCTCGGGCTCGAAGTGGCCCCCTATTTTTGGCCCTATTAAAAACGATTGTTTAGGAACGTTATTTTGGCGCACTCTTATAATCATCTGGGACTTTGCCATGACATCAAAAACAGTTTTAGTCTAAAACAATTTCTTCGATTTAAAATCCTTTTATCACAATTTGCGTAGCTGGTACAGTGCTGCAACAGTATTTGCTAACAATTGATAATGTCTTCGCATAAAGGATGCGAAAAAAGAAAATTTTTGAGAGGTAAAATGTGAAATGATGAGAATTGGTCTCCCTTTTTTATGGAAGTTTGTCAATTTGTTGACTGAGATTGAACCTAGATGACACGAATGGGCATCAATTGCTGAGCTTAAATTTCATGCAAAGCTTTAGTTGTAAAAACGATAGGTATTCTGGTGTAAGATGTCTTGAAAATGGAAAAGTTTAAGAGAGAAAACATGATTTTGTTTATGTTTTGATTAAAGAAACACTAAGTTCCATCTCCTAATTTTTGCAAATGGTTGTTTGACTTTTTTTACATCAAAACAAAGTTGAACAAGAGGTTTTCCAGGACTATGTTATGTCAATTTTTTGAATTAAAAAAGTGGCACTCTAACTTGGAGATTTTTTTTTTTTTGGGGGGGGGGGAGGGAGGGGGCCAATTCGAGCCTGAGGCAATGTCCTCGGGCTCTAAGTGGCCCCCTATTTTTGGCCCTATTAAAAACGATTGTTTAGGAACGTTATTTTGGCGCACTCTTATAATCATCTGGGACTTTGCCATGACATCAAAAACAGTTTTGGCTATAACAATTTCTTCTATTTAAAATCCTTTTTATCACATTTTTGACCGTCAGTGGCACCAGTTGACCTCAGCTGGCTTGATTTGCGTAGCTGAAAAATTGCTGCAACAGTATTTGCTAACAATTGATTATGTCTCTGCATAAAGGATGCGAGAAAATAAAACTTTTGAGAGGTAAATGTGAAATGATGAAAGTTGTTCTCCCTTTTTATGGAAGTTTTGTCAATTTTTAGACTGTGATTGGACCCAAATGACAACAATGGGCTTCAATTGTTGAGCTTAAATTTCATGCAAAGCTTTAGTTGTAAAAACGATAGGTCTTCTGGTGAAAGACGTCTTGAAAATGGAAAAGTTTAAGAGAGAAAACATGATTTCGTATAGTTGAATTGTTCGAAATATTCAAAACACCAGAAAATCAGTACTTCAATGCGTCCTGAACAAAAGAAAGTTGCAATTGTATCAGCGTTTGTTCTTGTTCTTACAAAAACACTCTAAACAGTTCTAGGAGAGGGAGAAATGAAAGAATTGGACCTAAGTGACACCAATCGGCAATCAATGGCTGAGAATAAATTTCATGCAAAGCTTTAGTTTTAATAACGATAGGTCTTCTGTTGAAAAATGTCTTGAAAGTGGAAAAGTTTAAGAGAGCAAACATTATTTCGTTTATGATTTGGTTAAAGAAACACTAAATTCCCTCTCTTAATTTTTGCAAATGGTTTGTTTGAGTTTTTTTTACATCAAAACAAAGTTGAACAAGAGTTTTTCCAGGACTAAGTTAGGTCAATTTTTTGAATTAAAAATATTGGCACTCTAACTTGGAGATTTTTTTTTTGGGGGGGGAGGGAGGGGGCCACTTCGAGCCTGAGGCAATGTCCTCGGGCTCGAAGTGGCCCCCTATTTTTGGCCCTATTAAAAACGATTGTTTAGGAACGTTATTTTGGCGCACTCTTATAATCATCTGGGACTTTGCCATGACATCAAAAACAGTTTTAGTCTAAAACAATTTCTTCGATTTAAAATCCTTTTATCACATTTTTGACCATCAGTGGCACCGGTTAACCTCAGTTGGCATGATTTGCGTAGCTGGTACAGTGCTGCAACAGTATTTGCTAACAATTGATAATGTCTTCGCATAAAGGATGCGAAAAAAGAAAATTTTTGAGAGGTAAAATGTGAAATGATGAGAATTGGTCTCCCTTTTTATGGAAGTTTGTCAATTTGTTAACTGAGATTGAACCTAGATGACACGAATGGGCATCAATTGCTGAGCTTAAATTTTCATGCAAAGCTTTAGTTGTAAAAACGATAGGTATTCTGGTGTAAGATGTCTTGAAAATGGAAAAGTTTAAGAGAGAAAACATGATTTTGTTTATGTTTTGATTAAAGAAACACTAAGTTCCATCTCCTAATTTTTGCAAATGGTTGTTTGACTTTTTTTACATCAAAAACAAAGTTGAACAAGAGGTTTTCCAGGACTATGTTATGTCAATTTTTTGAATTAAAAAAGTGGCACTCTAACTTGGAGATTTTTTTTTTTTTGGGGGGGGGGGGGGGGGGAGGGAGGGGGCCAATTCGAGCCTGAGGCAATGTCCTCGGGCTCTAAGTGGCCCCCTATTTTTGGCCCTATTAAAAACGATTGTTTAGGAACGTTATTTTGGCGCACTCTTATAATCATCTGGGACTTTGCCATGACATCAAAAACAGTTTTGGCTATAACAATTTCTTCTATTTAAAATCCTTTT
>NW_027450320.1:25000-33948 GCF_964194025.1 Convolutriloba macropyga | reverse complement strand
CAAGCTAACTCAAGCTAACTCAAGCTAACTCAAGCTAACTCAAGCTAGCTAAAGCTAACTCAAGCTAACTCAAGCTAACTCAAGCTAACCCGAGCTAACTCAAGCTAACTCAAGGTAGCTAAAGCTAGTTCAAGCTAACTCAAGCTAGCTAAAGCTAAGACAAGCTAACTCAAGCTAACTCAAGCTAACTCAAGCTAACTCAAGCTAACTCAAGCTAACTCAAGCTAGTTCAAGCTAACTCAAGCTAACTCAAGCTAACTCAAGCTAGCTAAAGCTAACTCAAGCTAACTCAAGCTAACTCAAGCTAACCCGAGCTAACTCAAGCTAACTCAAGGTAGCTAAAGCTAGTTCAAGCTAGCTCAAGCTAGCTAAAGCTAAGACAAGCTAACTCAAGCTAACTCAAGCTAACTCAAGCTAACTCAAGCTAGTTCAAGCTAACTCAAGCTAGCTAAAGCTAACTCAAGCTAACTCAAGCTAACTCAAGCTAGCTCAAGCTAACTCAAGCTAGTTCAAGCTAACTCAAGCTAGCTAAAGCTAACTCAAGCTAACTCAAGCTAACTCAAGCTAGCTCAAGCTAACTCAAGCTAACTCAAGCTAACTCAAGCTAACCCGAGCTAACTCAAGCTAACTCAAGGTAGCTAAAGCTAGTTCAAGCTAGCTCAAGCTAGCTAAAGCTAAGACAAGCTAACTCAAGCTAACTCAAGCTAACTCAAGCTAACTCAAGCTAGTTCAAGCTAACTCAAGCTAGCTAAAGCTAACTCAAGCTAACTCAAGCTAACTCAAGCTAGCTCAAGCTAACTCAAGCTAGTTCAAGCTAACTCAAGCTAGCTAAAGCTAACTCAAGCTAACTCAAGCTAACTCAAGCTAGCTCAAGCTAACTCAAGCTAGTTCAAGCTAACTCAAGCTAGCTAAAGCTAACTCAAGCTAACTCAAGCTAACTCAAGCTAACTCAAGCTAGCTAAAGCTAACTCAAGCTAACTCAAGCTAACCCGAGCTAACTCAAGCTAGCTCAAGCTAACCCAAGCTAGCTAAAGCTAACTCAAGCTAACTCAAGCTAATTCAAGCTAACTCAAGCTAACTCAAGCTAACTCAAGCTAACTCAAGCTAGCTAAAGCTAACTCAAGCTAACTCAAGCTAACTCAAGCTAACCCGAGCTAACTCAAGCTAACTCAAGGTAGCTAAAGCTAGTTCAAGCTAACTCAAGCTAGCTAAAGCTAAGACAAGCTAACTCAAGCTAACTCAAGCTAACTCAAGCTAACTCAAGCTAACTCAAGCTAGTTCAAGCTAACTCAAGCTAACTCAAGCTAACTCAAGCTAGCTAAAGCTAACTCAAGCTAACTCAAGCTAACTCAAGCTAACCCGAGCTAACTCAAGCTAACTCAAGGTAGCTAAAGCTAGTTCAAGCTAGCTCAAGCTAGCTAAAGCTAAGACAAGCTAACTCAAGCTAACTCAAGCTAACTCAAGCTAGTTCAAGCTAACTCAAGCTAGCTAAAGCTAACTCAAGCTAACTCAAGCTAACTCAAGCTAGCTCAAGCTAACTCAAGCTAGTTCAAGCTAACTCAAGCTAGCTAAAGCTAACTCAAGCTAACTCAAGCTAACTCAAGCTAACTCAAGCTAGCTAAAGCTAACTCAAGCTAACTCAAGCTAACCCGAGCTAACTCAAGCTAGCTCAAGCTAACCCAAGCTAGCTAAAGCTAACTCAAGCTAACTCAAGCTAATTCAAGCTAACTCAAGCTAACTCAAGCTAACTCAAGCTAACTCAAGCTAGCTAAAGCTAACTCAAGCTAACTCAAGCTAACTCAAGCTAACCCGAGCTAACTCAAGCTAACTCAAGGTAGCTAAAGCTAGTTCAAGCTAACTCAAGCTAGCTAAAGCTAAGACAAGCTAACTCAAGCTAACTCAAGCTAACTCAAGCTAACTCAAGCTAACTCAAGCTAGTTCAAGCTAACTTAATGAAGTTAACCCAAGCTAACTTGGGTTAATGAAGTCAAACTCAAGCTAACCCGAGCTAACTCAAGCTAACTCAAGCTAATTCAAGCTAACTCAAGCTAACTCAAGCTAATTCAAGCTAACTCAAGCTAATTCAAGCTAACTCAAGCTAGCTCAAGCTAACTCAAGCTAACCCAAGCTAACTTAAGCTAGCTTAAGCTAATTAAAGCTAATTAAAGCTAACTCAAGCTAACCCAAGCTAACTTAAGCTAGCTCTAGCTGGCTGCCACTGTTAGGCCATTTGGGAGCGCTTTTCTCGCACTCTGATTGGCTGCCACTGTTAGGCCATTTGGGAGCGCTTTTCTCGCACTCTGATTGGCTGCCACTGTTAGGCCATTTGGGAGCGCTTTTCTCGCACTCTGATTGGCTGCCACTGTTAGGCCATTTGGGAGCGCTTTTCTCGCACTCTGATTGGCTGCCACTGTTAGGCCATTTGGGAGCGCTTTTCTCGCACTCTGATTGGCTGCCACTGTTAGGCCATTTGGGAGCGCTTTTCTCGCACTCTGATTGGCTGCCACTGTTAGGCCATTTGGGAGCGCTTTTCTCGCACTCTGATTGGCTGCCACTGTTAGGCCATTTGGGAGCGCTTTTCTCGCACTCTGATTGGCTGCCACTGTTAGGCCATTTGGGAGCGCTTTTCTCGCACTCTGATTGGCTGCCACTGTTAGGCCATTTGGGAGCGCTTTTCTCGCACTCTGATTGGCTGCCACTGTTAGGCCATTTGGGAGCGCTTTTCTCGCACTCTGATTGGCTGCCACTGTTAGGCCATTTGGGAGCGCTTTTCTCGCACTCTGATTGGCTGCCACTGTTAGGCCATTTGGGAGCGCTTTTCTCGCACTCTGATTGGCTGCCACTGTTAGGCCATTTGGGAGCGCTTTTCTCGCACTCTGATTGGCTGCCACTGTTAGGCCATTTGGGAGCGCTTTTCTCGCACTCTGATTGGCTGCCACTGTTAGGCCATTTGGGAGCGCTTTTCTCGCACTCTGATTGGCTGCCACTGTTAGGCCATTTGGGAGCGCTTTTCTCGCACTCTGATTGGCTGCCACTGTTAGGCCATTTGGGAGCGCTTTTCTCGCACTCTGATTGGCTGCCACTGTTAGGCCATTTGGGAGCGCTTTTCTCGCACTCTGATTGGCTGCCACTGTTAGGCCATTTGGGAGCGCTTTTCTCGCACTCTGATTGGCTGCCACTGTTAGGCCATTTGGGAGCGCTTTTCTCGCACTCTGATTGGCTGCCACTGTTAGGCCATTTGGGAGCGCTTTTCTCGCACTCTGATTGGCTGCCACTGTTAGGCCATTTGGGAGCGCTTTTCTCGCACTCTGATTGGCTGCCACTGTTAGGCCATTTGGGAGCGCTTTTCTCGCACTCTGATTGGCTGCCAGTGTTAGGCCATTTGGGAGCGCTTTTCTCGCACTCTGATTGGCTGCCAGTGTTAGGCCATTTGGGAGCGCTTTTCTCGCACTCTGATTGGCTGCCAGTGTTAGGCCATTTGGGAGCGCTTTTCTCGCTTTTCTCTTCAGCTTACTTCAGCTAATTTAGAACACAACCGAACATTTGTAGCAAGACACCGCACAACCTTGGCTGCTTGGTTGCCTGAGCACAAGTTCAAGTTCTTTCCCAGTGCCGTAACACGACACTGGAATTTTCACCAAATGTCAACCACCGTTTGCCGTACACTCCGAATTATGTTACGGTGCTTATTGGCTAGAGAAGAACTCAAAAGTATGAGTTGATTGCAAGGCAGTAGACATGGTTTCGCACAGCATAGATCAACATAGAATAAAACTCTCTGCAGAATTTTGATCTTCCTTCTTCCTAACTCCTGCTTGCTGAAGGCCCGATCAAGCTTTAGTTAGCTTCTCGTTTTTTCTCTTGGCCTCTCTAGGAGGACCAGACAGACCTCTCGGTCTATCGTTTAGCTTCAGTCCTGCTCGATCTAGCTTTCCCAAGGCTCGATCTAGCTCTATTCGCCCCGCTAGAGGGCTCTCTAAGACCCCTCGGTCTTAGTGTTAGCTCCGGTACAGCTCGGTCGTGCTTGCTGAAGGCCCGATCAAGCTTTAGTTAGCTTCTCGTTTTTTCTCTTGGCCTCTCTAGGAGGACCAGACAGACCTCTCGGTCTATCGTTTAGCTTCAGTCCTGCTCGATCTAGCTTTCCCAAGGCTCGATCTAGCTCTATTCGCCCCGCTAGAGGGCTCTCTAAGACCCCTCGGTCTTAGTGTTAGCTCCGGTACAGCTCGGTCGTGCTTGCTGAAGGCCCGATCAAGCTTTAGTTGGCTTCTCGTACTTTCTCTTGGCCTCTCTAGGAGGACCAGACAGACCTCTCGGTCTATCCTTTAGCTTCAGTCCTGCTCGATCTAGCTTTCCCAAGGCTCGATCTAGCTCTATTCGCCCCGCTAGAGGGCTCTCTAAGACCCCTCGGTCTTAGTGTTATCTCCTGTAATGCCTAACCAAGCTTACTACAGGCCTTGGTCAGGTCTTTATCGGTCACCGATTAGTAACAGACCGATCATAGGGCCTTCCACCCTATCTGGGTTGAGGTCTTTAGTCCAGCCATATTTTGACAAGACACCTCCCCCTAATAATGCCCCACACATAGAATTACTGTTTATGCAGCTTTTCACTTGTGAAATTTTTAATTTTCGCAATTATTATAGAATAAGTGTTTGCGCAGCTTTTCATAGGTCGAGCTCTAGCTAGCTAGCTCAAGCTAGCTAGCTAGCTCAAGCTCAAGCTATCTAGCTCAAGCTCAAGCCAGCTAGCTCAAGCTCAAGCTAGCTAGCTAGCTCAAGCTCAAGCTAGCTAGCTAGCTCAAGCTCAAGCTAGCTAGCTCAAGCTCAAGCTAGCTAGCTCAAGCTCAAGCTAGCTAGCTAGCTCAAGCTCAAGCTCAAGCTAGCTAGCTCAAGCTCAAGCTCAAGCTAGCTAGCTAGCTCAAGCTCAAGCTAGCTAGCTAGCTCAAGCTCAAGCTAGCTAGCTAGCTCAAGCTCAAGCTAGCTAGCTCAAGCTCAAGCTCAAGCTCAAGCTAGCTAGCTAGCTCAAGCTAGCTAGCTAGCTCAAGCTCAAGCTAGCTAGCTAGCTCAAGTTCAAGCTAGCTAGCTAGCTCAAGCTCAAGCTAGCTAGCTAGCTCAAGCTCAAGCTAGCTAGCTCAAGCTCAAGCTAGCTAGCTCAAGCTCAAGCTAGCTAGCTAGCTCAAGCTCAAGCTCAAGCTAGCTAGCTCAAGCTCAAGCTCAAGCTAGCTAGCTAGCTCAAGCTCAAGCTAGCTAGCTAGCTCAAGCTCAAGCTCAAGCTAGCTAGCTAGCTCAAGTTCAAGCTAGCTAGCTAGCTCAAGCTCAAGCTAGCTAGCTCAAGCTCAAGCTAGCTAGCTCAAGCTCAAGCCAGCTAGCTCAAGCTCAAGCTCAAGCTAGCTAGCTAGCTCAAGCACAAGCTAGCTAGCTAGCTCAATCTCAAGCTAGCTAGCTCAAGCTCAAGCTAGCTAGCTCAAGCTCAAGCTAGCTAGCTAGCTCAAGCTCAAGCTCAAGCTAGCTAGCTCAAGCTCAAGCTCAAGCTAGCTAGCTAGCTCAAGCTCAAGCTAGCTAGCTAGCTCAAGCTCAAGCTCAAGCTAGCTAGCTCAAGCTCAAGCTCAAGCTAGCTAGCTAGCTCAAGCTCAAGCTGGCTAGCTAGCTCAAGCTCAAGCTAGCTAGCTAGCTCAAGCTCAAGCTAGCTAGCTCAAGCTCAAGCTCAAGCTCAAGCTAGCTAGCTAGCTCAAGCTAGCTAGCTAGCTCAAGCTCAAGCTAGCTAGCTAGCTCAAGTTCAAGCTAGCTAGCTAGCTCAAGCTCAAGCTAGCTAGCTAGCTCAAGCTCAAGCTAGCTAGCTCAAGCTCAAGCTAGCTAGCTCAAGCTCAAGCTAGCTAGCTAGCTCAAGCTCAAGCTCAAGCTAGCTAGCTCAAGCTCAAGCTCAAGCTAGCTAGCTAGCTCAAGCTCAAGCTAGCTAGCTAGCTCAAGCTCAAGCTAGCTAGCTAGCTCAAGTTCAAGCTAGCTAGCTAGCTCAAGCTCAAGCTAGCTAGCTCAAGCTCAAGCTAGCTAGCTCAAACTCAAGCTAGCTAGCTAGCTCAAGTTCAAGCTAGCTAGCTAGCTCAAGCTCAAGCTAGCTAGCTAGCTCAAGCTCAAGCTAGCTAGCTCAAGCTCAAGCTAGCTAGCTCAAGCTCCAGCTAGCTAGCTAGCTCAAGCTCAAGCTCAAGCTAGCTAGCTCAAGCTCAAGCTCAAGCTAGCTAGCTAGCTCAAGCTCAAGCTAGCTAGCTAGCTCAAGCTCAAGCTAGCTAGCTAGCTCAAGTTCAAGCTAGCTAGCTAGCTCAAGCTCAAGCTAGCTAGCTCAAGCTCAAGCTAGCTAGCTCAAGCTCAAGCCAGCTAGCTCAAGCTCAAGCTCAAGCTAGCTAGCTAGCTCAAGCACAAGCTTGCTAGCTAGCTCAAGCTCAAGCTAGCTAGCTCAAGCTCAAGCTAGCTAGCTCAAGCTCAAGCTAGCTAGCTCAAGCTCAAGCTCAAGCTAGCTAGCTAGCTCAAGCACAAGCTTGCTAGCTAGCTCAAGCTCAAGCTAGCTAGCTCAAGCTCAAGCTAGCTAGCTCAAGCTCAAGCTAGCTAGCTAGCTCAAGCTCAAGCTCAAGCTAGCTAGCTCAAGCTCAAGCTCAAGCTAGCTAGCTAGCTCAAGCTCAAGCTAGCTAGCTAGCTCAAGCTCAATTGGGAGCGCTTTTCTCGCACTCTGATTGGCTGCCACTGTTAGGCCATTTGGGAGCGCTTTTCTCGCACTCTGATTGGCTGCCACTGTTAGGCCATTTGGGAGCGCTTTTCTCGCACTCTGATTGGCTGCCAGTGTTAGGCCATTTGGGAGCGCTTTTCTCGCACTCTGATTGGCTGCCAGTGTTAGGCCATTTGGGAGCGCTTTTCTCGCTTTTCTCTTCAGCTTACTTCAGCTAATTTAGAACACAACCGAACATTTGTAGCAAGACACCGCACAACCTTGGCTGCTTGGTTGCCTGAGCACAAGTTCAAGTTCTTTCCCAGTGCCGTAACACGACACTGGAATTTTCACCAAATGTCAACCACCGTTTGCCGTACACTCCGAATTATGTTACGGTGCTTATTGGCTAGAGAAGAACTCAAAAGTATGAGTTGATTGCAAGGCAGTAGACATGGTTTCGCACAGCATAGATCAACATAGAATAAAACTCTCTGCAGAATTTTGATCTTCCTTCTTCCTAACTCCTGCTTGCTGAAGGCCCGATCAAGCTTTAGTTAGCTTCTCGTTTTTTCTCTTGGCCTCTCTAGGAGGACCAGACAGACCTCTCGGTCTATCGTTTAGCTTCAGTCCTGCTCGATCTAGCTTTCCCAAGGCTCGATCTAGCTCTATTCGCCCCGCTAGAGGGCTCTCTAAGACCCCTCGGTCTTAGTGTTAGCTCCGGTACAGCTCGGTCGTGCTTGCTGAAGGCCCGATCAAGCTTTAGTTGGCTTCTCGTACTTTCTCTTGGCCTCTCTAGGAGGACCAGACAGACCTCTCGGTCTATCCTTTAGCTTCAGTCCTGCTCGATCTAGCTTTCCCAAGGCTCGATCTAGCTCTATTCGCCCCGCTAGAGGGCTCTCTAAGACCCCTCGGTCTTAGTGTTATCTCCTGTAATGCCTAACCAAGCTTACTACAGGCCTTGGTCAGGTCTTTATCGGTCACCGATTAGTAACAGACCGATCATAGGGCCTTCCACCCTATCTGGGTTGAGGTCTTTAGTCCAGCCATATTTTGACAAGACACCTCCCCCTAATAATGCCCCACACATAGAATTACTGTTTATGCAGCTTTTCACTTGTGAAATTTTTAATTTTCGCAATTATTATAGAATAAGTGTTTGCGCAGCTTTTCATAGGTCGAGCTCTAGCTAGCTAGCTCAAGCTAGCTAGCTAGCTCAAGCTCAAGCTATCTAGCTCAAGCTCAAGCCAGCTAGCTCAAGCTCAAGCTAGCTAGCTAGCTCAAGCTCAAGCTAGCTAGCTAGCTCAAGCTCAAGCTAGCTAGCTCAAGCTCAAGCTAGCTAGCTCAAGCTCAAGCTAGCTAGCTAGCTCAAGCTCAAGCTCAAGCTAGCTAGCTCAAGCTCAAGCTCAAGCTAGCTAGCTAGCTCAAGCTCAAGCTAGCTAGCTAGCTCAAGCTCAAGCTAGCTAGCTAGCTCAAGCTCAAGCTAGCTAGCTCAAGCTCAAGCTCAAGCTCAAGCTAGCTAGCTAGCTCAAGCTAGCTAGCTAGCTCAAGCTCAAGCTAGCTAGCTAGCTCAAGTTCAAGCTAGCTAGCTAGCTCAAGCTCAAGCTAGCTAGCTAGCTCAAGCTCAAGCTAGCTAGCTCAAGCTCAAGCTAGCTAGCTCAAGCTCAAGCTAGCTAGCTAGCTCAAGCTCAAGCTCAAGCTAGCTAGCTCAAGCTCAAGCTCAAGCTAGCTAGCTAGCTCAAGCTCAAGCTAGCTAGCTAGCTCAAGCTCAAGCTCAAGCTAGCTAGCTAGCTCAAGTTCAAGCTAGCTAGCTAGCTCAAGCTCAAGCTAGCTAGCTCAAGCTCAAGCTAGCTAGCTCAAGCTCAAGCCAGCTAGCTCAAGCTCAAGCTCAAGCTAGCTAGCTAGCTCAAGCACAAGCTAGCTAGCTAGCTCAATCTCAAGCTAGCTAGCTCAAGCTCAAGCTAGCTAGCTCAAGCTCAAGCTAGCTAGCTAGCTCAAGCTCAAGCTCAAGCTAGCTAGCTCAAGCTCAAGCTCAAGCTAGCTAGCTAGCTCAAGCTCAAGCTAGCTAGCTAGCTCAAGCTCAAGCTCAAGCTAGCTAGCTCAAGCTCAAGCTCAAGCTAGCTAGCTAGCTCAAGCTCAAGCTGGCTAGCTAGCTCAAGCTCAAGCTAGCTAGCTAGCTCAAGCTCAAGCTAGCTAGCTCAAGCTCAAGCTCAAGCTCAAGCTAGCTAGCTAGCTCAAGCTAGCTAGCTAGCTCA